>NC_066532.1:15885151-15950151 GCF_024679095.1 Eriocheir sinensis | reverse complement strand
CGTCCACGAGGTCACTAGAGGTCGCTGTCATCAACCCATCTCATCCTGCCAATGCTTTCAGACACACTCTTCCTCCTTTTCTTCTTCTTCTTCTTTTCCTTCTATTTTTTAAGTCTTCGGTGTGGTTAGGTTAGGTTAGGTTAGGTCGCAGGTCCGTCCACGAGGTCACTAGAGGTCGCTATCATCAACCCATCTCATCCTGCCAATGCTTTCAGACACACACTCCTCCTCTTTTTCTTCTTCTTTTCCTTCTAATATTTAAGTCTTCAGTACCATCCACGAGGTCACTAGAGGTCGCTATCATCAACCCTTCCCATCCTGCCAATGCTTTCAGACACACTCGTCCTCCTCTTCTTCTTCTTTTCCTTCTATTTTTTAAGTCTTCGGTGTGGTGTTAAACGCATCGCAGAACCGTACATCAACCCTTCACAAGTTCTCATCCTGCAAATGCTTTCAGACACACTCTTCCTCCTCTTCTTCTTCTTTTCCTTCTAATTTTCTTCTACTTCTTCTATTTGTATCATCTTTACCCTGAGTCACAACCCTTCCCTTCATTGCCATCCTTCAGATCACTCATTCACAGCCTCGGTTAGTATCAAAGGCGCCAGGTTCGCTCTCTTGAGTCCCCCCATAAAATACTTTCCCCCGACGCTGAAGGAAGAAAGAAAACGGGTAAAAAAAGGCTGTTGACCAAGATGACCTTTTCAGTGTGGCTGGGGAAGTCCCGATCACGAGGACCTAACTTGCTGGTAGCTCTTGCACCCTCCCCCGCCCCCGCCTCCTCCTCCTCCTCCTCCTCCTCTTTCTTTTTCTTCTTCTTCTCTTCCCCCTTTTTCCTCTTCCTCCTCCTCCTCCTCCTTCCTCTTTTTCTTCATCTTCAATTTCTTCTTCTTTTTCTTCTTCTCTCTCTTTTTCCTCTTCCTCCTCCTCCTCCTCCTTCTTCTTCTTTTTCTTCATTCTTCTTTTTCTTCTTATTCTCCTTCTGTTGCTGATGGCTTTTTTTTTTTTTGCTTCTTCCTTTCCTCATTTTCTGTTTATCTATACCTTTCTTTCTCTCTCTTCCTCCTCCTCCTTCTCCTTCTTCTGTTGCTATCTTTGTTTATTCCCTCATTTTCTACCTATCTTCATTTTTTTTCCTCTTGTTTCTCTTTTCCTTCTTCTTCTCCTTCTCCTCCTCCTCCTCTTCCTCCTGTTTCTACCTTATTTTTAGTTTCCACTCATTTTTCTTCTTTTCTCTCCCTCCGGTTTCTCTTAATTTCTCCTCCTCCTCCTCCGCATCCTCCTCTGCTTCTTCCTACTGAACCCGCCCCTCCTCCACCTCCTCCTTCCATTCAGACACACAATAACCAGCTCCACTTTTTCCTCCTCCACCTCCACCTACAACCAGTGACGAACTCGATAATACTGGACAGAATATGCGCGGAAAACCAAGCCACTGGGGAAGGGGGGAGGAGAGGGGGAAGGGGAGAGAAAGAAAGGGAGGAGAAAGGGGAGGGGAGGTAAGGAGGAGGGAGAAAAGAGGGGAAGATAAGGAGGGGAGGAGGGAGGTTAAGAAGCTGAGAAAGAAAGGGGAGGGAGGAGAGAGGAAAGGGGAGGAAGAGAGGATAGGGAGAGGTTTTAGGGGTGTGAGAAGGGAGGCAAAAGGGGAGGGAGGAGAGAAAGAAAGGGAGAAGTGAGGGAGGTAAAGGAAGGAAGAAAGGGGAGGGAGAGAGGAAAGGGGAGGAAGAGAGGAAGGGAGAAGGGGGAACAGAGGATAGGGAGAGGTTTTAGGGGTGTGAGAAGGGAAGCAAAAGAGAGGAAGAAAGGGAGAAAGGTGAGGGAGGTAAAGGAAGGGAGAAAGGGGAGGAGGGAGATAAGGGGTGAGGAAGAAGAGGGGGAAGAAGGGGAAGAGGGGGGAATCATCTAACTGCTTAAAATTCCAACACTATCAACACAAATATAACAGAATCCAAGAGGGCGTTACTAAACAACAAAGGATCCAATTCCCTTTCCAAGCCTCCTCTCTCTCCTCCTCCTCCTCTGACGTCATACTAAGAACCTTCGCTATAACAACACAAACCAAGAATAACAGAATCTAAGAGGAAATAAGTCAAATAACCATAACAACATAGGATCCAATTCCCTTTCCAAGCCTCCTCTCTCTCCTCCTCCACCTCTGACGTCATACTAAGAACCTTCACTATACATCAACGTCACTATCGCTTCATGACGTAAGGAAGTGACGTGGATGAATTCGAACATTAACAACACAAACACCAAGAATAACAGAATCTAAGAGGAAATGACCAAAACAACAGGTTCCAATTCCCTTTCCAAGTCTCCTCTCTCTCTTCTCCTCTGACGTCACACTAAGAACCTTCGCTATACGGTACATCGACGTCACTAGCGCTTCATGACGTAAGGGAGTGACGTTGGTGTACCTGTTATTGAGTTATGTTAGGGTAAAAACGTTGTCTTGTTGAGGTATGTTAAAATTCTACCTCTCGTTCATATAGCCGTGAGTCTGAGGTCCTTGTTTTTCTTTGTTTTGATTCGTTAGTCTTTTGTTTTCATGCCCTTCTCTCTTCTTCTTCTTCCTCTTGTTCCTGTTTTTGTCTTCTCTTTCTGCTTCATTTCCTTTTTTATTTTTTTTTCTCTCCTTTCTCTTTTCATCTGTACCAACGCCTTTTTTCTCCTCCTCCTCCTTCTCCTCTTCTTATCTCCTCCCGTTTTCATCTTCTCTTTCTGCTTTATTTCCTTTTTTTCTTTTTTTTTCCTCTCCTCTTTCTCTCTTATCATCTGTACCAACGTCTTTTTTCTCCTCCTCTCTCTTCTTCTTCTGTTCCTCTTTCTCTTCCTCCGTGAGAGTGACGTTGGAGAATTCATACCACCACTAACACCAAGAATAACCGAATCTAAGAGGAAATAACCAAAACAACAGGTTCCAATTCCCTTTCCAAGTCTCCTCTCTCTCTTCTCCTCTGACGTCATACTAAGAACCTTCGCTGTACGGTACATCGATGTCCCTAGCGCTTCATGACGTAAGGGAGTGACGTTAGTGAATTCGAACACTAACACCAAGAATAACAGAATCTAAGAGGAAATAACCAAACAACAGGTTCCAATTCCCTTTTCAAGTCTCCTCTCTCCTCCTCCTTCTCCTCCTATGACGTCATACTATCATCCATAGGGTCTGTGTGGTCTGAATATCTGTGTAAATCTATGTAAATCCTCTTCTTGCTATGAGAAGTAATAGACTGTGTTGCGTGTTACGTTTTCTATGCACATCCAATAAAAGGGGACACTCAAAGAAATCCAAAGAAAACGTTTATACATATACACTGGAAGGGGAGACTTAGAAAGAAATCCAAAGAAAACGTTTATACGTAGACACTGGAAGGGGAGACTTAGAAAGAAATCCAAAGAAAATGTTTATATATACACATTGGAAGGGGAGACTTAGAAAGAAATCCAAAGAAAACGTTTATAGACATTGGAAGGGAAGACTTAGAAAGAAATCCAAAGAAAGCGTTTATACATAGACACTGGAAGGGGAGACTTAGACATAAATAAAAGTACTCGTTTTTCTGTGGATATTAAATAGGAGGGGACACAGAAAGAAATGGAAGCTGCTCGTTTTCTATAAATATCAAATGGAAGGGGAGACTGAGAAATAAATAAAAGGTACTCGTTTTCTGTGGATATTAAATAGGAGGGGACACAGAAAGAAATGGAAGGTGCTCGTTTTCTATAAATATCAAATGAAAGGAGAGACTGAGAAATAAATAAAAGGTACTCGTTTTCTGTGGATATCAAATAGGAGGGGACACAGAAAGAAATGGAAGGTGCTCGTTTTCTATAAATATCAAATGAAAGGGTAGACTGAGAAATAAATAAAAGGTACTCGTTTTCTGTGGATATCAAATAGGAGGGGACACAGAAAGAAATGGAAAGTGCTCGTTTTCTATAAATATCAAATGGAAGGGGAGACTTAGAAAGAAATCGAATGCAATGAATAACACATACTGAAGGTAGATAACATACAAAAACAGAAAACACATGGTAGATAACATGCCAAAACAGCACCAAGGTTGTTCATGACTTACCTTCAAAGAGTGCTCACATGAAGGTAGACACACACATAGGAATAGCTTGCAATCCATATCATATAATTACACACAAGATTTTTATTGCATATTTTAACTGGAAATTCCTACGAGTAACTTAGTTTTTATGGATTTGATATGCTTTTCTTGTAATCAGAGTTTCCCAAGTGTCTTTTAAAATGCATTCTGGTAGAGTTTAATAGATTTGTTTTCGTGTCTGCACATAGGAAACTGTATAGATGTAAACTTAACCAAATGAAAACTAAATTCTATGTATGTAAACTTAATTGTATGTATGTAAACTTAATTGTATGTATGTAAACTTAATTGTATGTATGTAAACTTAATTGTATGCATGTAAACTTAATTGTATGTATGTAAACTTAATTGTATGCATGTAAACTTAATTGTATGTATGTAAACTTAATTGTATGCATGTAAACTTAATTGTATGTATGTAAACTTAATTGTATGTATGTAAACTTAATTGTATGTATGTAAACTTAATTGAATGTATGTAAACTTAATTGAATGTATGTAAACTTAATTGTATGTATGTAAACTTAATTATGTGTATGTAAACTTAATTGCATGCATGTAAACTAAATTGTATGTATGTAAACTTAATTGTATGTATGTAAACTTAATTGTATGCATGTAAACTAAATTGTATGTATGTAAACTTAATTGTATGTATGTAAACTTAATTGTATGTATGTAAACTTAATTGTATGTATGTAAACTTAATTGTATGTATGTAAACTTAATTGTATGTATGTAAACTTAATTGTATGTATGTAAACTTAATTGTATGTATGTAAACTAAATTGTATGTATGTAAACTTAATTGTATGTATGTAAACTTAATTGTATGTATATAAACTTAATTGTATGTAAATAAACTTAATTGTATGCATGTAAACTTAATTGTATGTATGTAAACTTAATTGTTAAGAGGCGAGAAACAAAGAAAAAGTCCCCCTCCACTGACCTGCTTCCAGTCCTCGGCGCAGGGAGAAGAGAGCGTGGAAGTTGAGGAAGGCCAAGTGCGGCTTCCCCCAGCGGTTGTCCACGGATTCCACGTCCTCCTCGTACTTGATCCAGCGTGCCGTCTCCTTCCACTGCAGCCCCGCCTCCGTGTACTTCAGCTCGTCCAACTCCACAAACACCTGCGCGGGACGGAACACAGCTGGATTTGAGTTACCCCTCAATGGCGGCAGTATCTGAAGGCTTTTGTCACGGCCTAATATTCAAATTGTTCACTTCCACCACGGCTGAGTACATTAACCCGGTAGGCATAGACTCAACCTGGTAGCAGCGATGGGCCAAATTTGTGGCTTTACCGTGTAGCAGCGACGGGCCAAATTTGTGGCTTTACCGTGTAGCAGCGACGGGCCAAATTTGTGGCTTTACCATGTAGCAGCGACGGGCCAAATTTGTGGCTTTACCGTGTAGCGCGACAGGCCAAATTTGTGGCTTTACCGTGTAGCGATGGGCCAAATTTGGCTTTACCATGTAGCAGCGACAGGCCAAATTTGTGACTTTACTATGTAGCAGCGACAGGCCAAATTTGTGGCTTTACCGTGTAGCAGCGACGGCCAAATTTGTGGCTTTACCGTGTAGCAGTGACGGAAATTTGTGGCTTTACCATGTACCAGCGATGCCAAATTTGTGGCTTTACCATGTAGCAGCGATGGGTCAAAAATTTGTGGCTTTACCGTGTAGCAGCGACGGGCCAAATTTGCGGCTTTACCGTGTAGCAGCGATGGGCCAAATTAGTGGCTTTACCATTTAGCAAATTTGTGGCTTTACCATGTAGCAGCGACGGGCCAAATTTGTGGCTTTACCGTGTAGCAGTGATGGGCCAAATTTGTGGCTTAACCGTGTACAGTGCAAATTTGTGGCTTTACCGTGTAGCAGTGATGGGCCAAATTTGTGGCTTTACCGTGTGTAGCAGCGACGGGCCAAATTTGTGGCTTTACCGTGTAGCAGTGGGCCAAATTTGTGGCTTTACCGTGTAACAGTGACGGGCCAAATTTGTGGCTTTACAGTGTAGCAGCGACAAATTTGTGGCTTTACCGTGTAGCAGCGATGGGCCAAATTGTGGCTTTACCATGTAGCAGCGATGGGCCAAATTTGTGGCTTTTACAGTGTAGCGATGGGCCAAATTTAGGCTTTACAGTGTAGCAGCGACGGGCCAAATTTGTGGCTTTACCGTGTAGCAGCGACGGGCCAAATTTGTGGCTTTACCGTGTAGCAGCGACAGGTCAAATTTGTGCCATGATATAAACCCCCAAAAATAGATGATACATAAACTGATCACAAATGCTTTGATATATATTATGAAATGGTTTGTGTGAGTGATGATTTTTTCTCATTTTTCTCGCTTAGAGGGACCATTAAGAAACATGATCCCCGCAGCTACCGGGTTAAAGTGGTATTTACGCCACCATACTAAATTTCCCCGGTACCCAAGACATTAAATATAGGGTTTAACGCACCATAATTCACCTCCTTCAGCTCCACCAAAGCACAAGATAAACTGGTTTCTGTCACGGTTCTCTATCGGACACCTCTCTGGATTCTTTTTAGGAGCAGCGAGAAGCGGGCTTTTTTTATTATTATTTTTTTTTTTTTGTGTGTGTGCGTTTGAAGTCTCCTAAGCTGAAAAAAAAAAAGAAGACAATAAGGTTCAAATCTTCACCTCACTTCATTTCCATTCATGTCCAGTTGTCGGACTCACCTCCTGTGGTCATCTCTATTTTCGCTCTTCTCCTCTTCTCCCTTCTGTCCTGGTTTTCTTATGTTTTCCTTCCTGTTTTCTCTCTCCCCTGTTCTTCTCCCTCCATCTCTGTTTTCCGATCTATTTCACCTTTCTCATCCTCTTCCTCCTTCCCTAACTCCTCCTCCTCCTTCCCTACTTCCTCCTTTTCCTCCTTCCCTTCCTCCTTTTCCTCCTTCCCTACCTCCTCTTCCTCCTTCCCTACTTCCTCTTCCTTCTTCCCTACCTCCTCCTCCTCCTTCCCTACCTCCTCCTCCTCCTTCCCTATGTCCTCTTCCTCCTTCCCTACCTCCTCCTCCTCCTTCCCTACCTCCTCTTCCTCCTTCCCTACCTCCTCTTCCTCCTTCCCTACCTCCTCCTCCTCCTTCCCTACCTCCTCTTCCTCCTTCCCTACCTCCTCTTCCTCCTTCCCTACCTCCACTTCCTCCTTCCCTACCTCCTCCTCCTCCTTCCTTACCTCCTCTTCCTCCTTCCCTACCTCCTCCTCCTCCTTCCCTACCTCCTCCTTTTCCTCTTTCCCTTCCTCCTCTTCCTCCTTCCCTACCTCCTCCTTTTCCTCGCGTAACTCTAACTCTCCTCCTCCTCTCCTTCCTTTTCTCATTCCACTCCTCTTCCTCCTCCTCTATTTATTTACTTTCTCTTCCAACCTCCTCCTCTTTCTCTCCTGTTCCTCTTCCCACTCAATCCTCGTCAGACTCACCTCATGTGGCGTGTGGTCATAGCTCTTCTTCATGTTCATAATGGGCAGCTGGCGGTCAGATTTGGCCTTCCTGATCTCGGACTTCTCCTCGCTGGCGCTCACGTGGATGATGGAAGCAACGGAGGAGCGAGCCCGAACCTTAGGCCGACGGTAGGCACTGGGGTCTTCAAACCTGTGACCTGGGGTGAGAGGAAGGTTGGGGTAACGGGGCGGGGGAGGCAGGGGACATGCAGTTAGTTTAGTCTTTAGGAGGCATTGGTTAGGTTAGGTTAGGTTAGGTTAGGTTAGGCGGGGGACATGCAGTTAAATAGTGTAGTCGATAGCTCTTCATTCAGTCTTTAGGAGGCAAAGGTTAGGTTAGGTTAGGTTAGGTTAGGCGGGGGACATGCAGTTAAATAGTATAGTCGATAGCTCTTCATTCAGTCTTTAAGAGGCATTGGTAAGGTTAGGTTAGGTTAGGTTAGGCGGGGGCCATGCAGGTAAATGGTGTAGTCGATAGCTCTTCATTCAGTCTTTAGGAGGCATTGATTAGGTTAGGTTAGGTTAGGTTAGGCGGGGGACATGCAGGTAAACAGTGTAGTCAATAATTCTTCATTCAGTCTTAAGAAGGCATAGGTTAGGTTAGGTTAGGTTAGGCGGGGGACATGCAGGTAAACAGTGTAGTCGACAGCTCTTCATTCAGTCTTTAGAAGGCATAAGTTAGGTTAGGTTAGGTTAGGTTAGGTTAGGTTAGGCGGGGGACATGCAGGTAAACAGTGTATTCGACAACTCTTCATTCAGTCTTATGAAGGCATAGGTTAGGTTAGGTTAGGTTAGGTTAGTCCATATTATTAAACATACAAGTTCCTTTTATCTCTCCTCGACCACACTAATAATACTCCTCCTCCTCTTCTTCATCATTCTCTCCTCCTCCTCTTCCTCCTACCATTCCCCAAGACTACGGAGAAAACTAACCGGGTTTCCATGGCTGACTCTTCCCGCTGAAGGTGTAGAAGCCGTGTAAAACTATCACTGGATGACTTTACAGGCAAGAATGGAGGTAAGGAAAAGGGGAGGGGGGACATGCAGCTAAGCGTACAAATACACATACCTTTCGATACAGGCTTTAGCAGAAGGACGACACATACCACATACAGCTACATAGGACCACATAGATATACACTACATAAGCAAGGATAGGGGTGACAGAAAGGTCCATGCAGCTACACACACACACACATTCGGTAACTCTCCATACAGTCTATAGCTCGCGGACGACATGGATAGAGGCGTGCAGAGACTCAGGCTGGTGTGGGAAATGGTGGTGCTGTGTGTGTGTGTGTGTGTGTGTGTGTGTGTGTGTGTGTGTGTGTGTGTGTGTGTGTGTGTGTGTGTGTGTGTGTGTGTGTGTGTGTTGAAATGTTGCGTTGTTTGTGTGTGTGTTTAAAAGTTCAATGTTCCGGCCGTGTGTTTGCGTTTAAATGTCCAATGCTGGGTCTTTGTATATGTTTAAAGATCAATGTTTTATATGTGTGTGTGTGTGTGTGTGTGTGTGTGTGTGTGTGTGTGTGTGTGTTAAAATGTTCAGTTCTTGTCTGTATATAAATGTCTGGTTCTTCATTTGTGTTTCATCACTGCTGGGTTCTTGTGTGTCAAAATGTTGGGTTCTCTGTGAATTCAAATGTCAATGTTGGGTTCTTGTGTCAAAATGTTGGGTTCTCTGTGTATTCAAATATCAATGTTGGGTTCAATTTCTTTATTATCTGTAAAGAGTATTGGTGCATAATATTACATGGCATATATCTGTTAGCGTGAGAGAAGGAGTGCGGTGCGTTGACAAGCCGTGATATAGAGGGCACAAAGCAGTGTTCAGCGGCCAAGGGAAAGATTTTGGCGCGGCAACGAACAGTGTCTTGGTGTCTGGCAGGCTGTCCCGCCACTCTGGGCTGCGGCTACACGGCCAACGGGCCCAGCCAAAACAGAAACGTAGCTGCAAGCACATAGACGGACATATAAGCAGAGGATAAGCAGAGTGCAAAGACAACAGGGAGGTGACACGTAAAGCAAGCAGGTACGGTCTCATCTACAAACTAAATGAGGTGTCTGGAGGGAAGGAGGCATAAGGGAGAGCTATTTTTGTTTGAGTTTGTACTGAGAAAGGTGAGATAGACAAACGAGGACTGTCCCAGAGTTACCAGCAGAAGGGATGAAAGAATGGAGATGATGGTTAACTCTTGCATAGGGGATTTAGACAGTGTAGGGGAGGAGGCATAAGGGAGAGACATTTTTGTTTGAGTTTGTACTGAGAAAGGTGAGATAGACAAACGAGGACTGTCCCAGAGTTTACCAGCAGAAGGGATGAAAGAATGGAGATGATGGTTAACTCTTGCATAGGGGATTTGGACAGTGTAGCGGTCAGGTAAGGGAGAGCCATTTTTTTCTAGTTTGTACTGAGAAAGGTGAGATAGACAAATGAGGACTGTCCCAGAGTTTACCAGCAGAAGGGATGAAAGAATGGAGATGATGGTTAACTCTTGCATAGGGGATTTGGACAGTGTAGGGGAGGAGGCATAAGGGAGAGCTATTTTTGTTCGAGTTTGTACTGAGAAAGGTGAGATAGACAAACGAGGACTGTCCCAGAGTTTACCAGCAGAAGGGATGAAAGAATGGAGATGACGGTTAACTCTTGCATAGGGGATTTGGACAGTGAGGTAAGGGAGAGCCATTTGTTCGAGTTTGTACTGAGAAAGGTGAGATAGACAAGCAAGGACTGTCCCAGAGTTTACCAGCAGAAGGGATGAAAGAATGGAGATGCTGGTTAACTCTTGCATAGGGGATTTGGACAGTGAGGTAAGGGAGAGCCATTTGTTCGAGTTTGCACTGAGAAAGGTGAAACAGACTAACAAGGACTGTCCCAGAGTTTACCAGCAGAAGGGATGAAAGGATGGAGATGATGGTTAACTCTTGCATAGGGGATTTGGACAGTGAGGTAAGGGAGAGCCATTTGTTCGAGTTTGCACTGAGAAAGGTGAAACAGACTAACAAGGACTGTCCCAGAGTTTACCAGCAGAAGGGATGAAAGAATGGAGATGCTGGTTAACTCTTGCATAGGGGATTTGGACAGCGTAGGGAGGAGGCATAAGGGAGAGACATTTTTTTCTAGTTTGTACTGAGAAAGGTGAAACAGACAAGCGAGGACTGTCCTAGAGTTTACCAGCAGAAGGGATGAAAGGATGGAGATGATGGTTAACTCTTGCATTGGGGATTAGGACAGTGAGGTAAGGGAGAGCCATTTGTTCGAGTTTGTACTGAGAAAGGTGAAACAGACAAGCGAGGACTGTCCCAGAGTTTACCAGCAGAAGGGATGAAAGAATGGAGATGATGGTTAACTCTTGCATAGGGGATTTGGACAGTGTAGGGAGGAGGCATAAGGGAGAGACATTTTTTTCTAGTTTGTACTGAGAAAGGTGAAACAGACAAGCGAGGACTGTCCCAGAGTTTACCAGCAGAAGGGATGAAAGAATGAAGATGATGGTTAACTCTTGCATAGGGGATTTGGACACTGTAGGGGAGGAGGCATAAGGGAGAGCTATTTTTGTTTGAGTTTGTACTGAGAAAGGTGAGATAGACAAACGAGGACTGTCCCAGAGTTTACCAGCAGAAGGGATGAAAGAATGGAGATGATGGTTAACTCTCGCATAGGGGATTTGGACACTGTAGGGGAGGAGGCATAAGGGAGAGCTATTTTTGTTTGAGTTTGTACTGAGAAAGGTGAGATAGACAAACGAGGACTGTCCCAGAGTTTACCAGCAGAAGGGATGAAAGAATGAAGATGACGGTTAACTCTTGCATAGGGGATTTGGACAGAGACAGGGAAAGGCAGGCTAGTCTACGCATCACAGAACATATATACGCAACTTGCAAGGGAAAGACAACCCTCGGCACACCAAATACAAGGTCCAAGACTCCTTTTCCCTTGCAGCTTGTACCTTGTTCCTCCTGCAATGTGTAACCTGTCTTTCCCAGTACAAACTAGAAAAATATGACTATCCCTTCTGCCTCCTCTCTGCCAGGTCCTTCAACTAACACACAAGCTTGGAAATCCCTTAGAAAAAAATGACTCTCCCTTCTACCTCTTCCCCGCCAGGTCCTTAAACTAACACACAAGCTTGCCAATCCCTTAGAAAAGAATGACTCTCCCTTCTGCCTCCTTTCTGCCAGGTCCTTCAACTAACACACAAGCTTGGAAATCCCTTAGAAAAGAATGACTCTCCCTTCTGCCTCCTCTCTGCCAGGTCCTTCAACTAACACACAAGCTTGCCAATCCCTTAGAAAAGAATGACTCTCCCTTCTGCCTCCTCTCTGCCAGGTCCTTCAACTAACACACAAGCTTGGAAATCCCTTAAAAAAAAAAAAGACTATTCCTTCTGCCTCTTCCCCGCCAGGTCCTTCAACTAACACACAAGCTTGGAAATCCCTTAAAAAATATGACTCTCCCTTCTGCCTCTTCCCCGCCAGGTCCTTCAACTAACACACACGCTTGGAAATCCCTTAAAAAATATGACTATCCCTTCTGCCTCCTCTCTGCCGGCTCCTTCAACTAACACATAAGCTTGGAAATCCCTTAGAAAAGAATGACTCTCCCTTCTGCCTCCTCTCTGCCAGGTCCTTCAACTAACACACAAGCTTGGAAATCCCTTAGAAAAGAATGACTCTCCCTTCTGCCTCCTCTCTGCCAGGTCCTTCAACTAACACACAAGCTTGCCAATCCCTTAGAAAAGAATGACTCTCCCTTCTGCCTCCTCTCTGCCAGGTCCTTCAACTAACACACAAGCTTGGAAATCCCTTAAAAAAAATGACTCTCCCTTCTGCCTCCTCTCTGCCGGCTCCTTCAACTAACACATAAGCTTGGAAATCCCTTAAAAAAAATGACTCTCCCTTCTACCTCTTCCCCGCCAGGTCCTTCAACTAACACACAAGCTTGCCAATCCCTTAAAAAAAAAGACTATTCCTTCTACCTCTTCTCTGCCAGGTCCTTCAACTAACACACAAGCTTGCCAATCCCTTAAAAAAAAAAAGACTATTCCTTCTGCCTCCTCTCTGCCAGGTCCTTCAACTAACACACAAGCTTGCCAATCCCTTAGAAAAAAATGACTCTCCCTTCTGCCTCTTCCCCGCCAGGTCCTTCAACTAACACACAAGCTTGGAAATCCCTTAGAAAAAAAAAGACTGTTCCTTCTACCTCTTCTCTGCCAGGTCCTTCAACTAACACACAAGCTTGAAAATCCCTTAGAAAAAAATGACTTTCCCTTCTGCCTCTTCCCCGCCAGGTCCTTCAACTAACAGACAAGCTCGTCAAACCCTTACGTCAACTTATATTTACTCCCCCACAAGCACTACAAGCACTACTTTCTACTTCTCATGGTCAGGCTACATCCATAAGCTTCTACAATTCCACTACTAGACAGGTCCTTCAACTAACACACAAGCTCGGCAATCCCTTACATCAACATATAGGCTATTTACTTCCCAACAAGCACTACAAGCTCTACTTTCTACCTCTCTCATGGTCAGGCTACATCCAAAGGCATCTACATTTCCACTACTACATGTCTACAGCGGAACAAGGGGGAAAAAATTAAATGTAGTAGATAACTAACTACTGACATTTCCATCTTAGAGCCCAGTGCGTCTTATGGGGCAAGCAATACGGTACTCACTGGTCATGACATCCAGGTCGTGCTCGGCAAGGTTCATGGCCTCCTCCTCGGTGGTGGGGGTGGAAGTGGTGGCCAGGAAGGACTGCAGGTTGTGCTCGCTGCCAAGGTGACGCCGCCAGGCTGGGTCCTCGGCTGTGTTATGTCGCCTGTTCTTGTACGAGCGCCTGGACGAAGGGAGACGCTGGTTAGGGCTCGGATTACAGTGTTTATTTGTGTTCTTTGAGATGAGGTAATAATAATAATAATAATAATAATAATAATAATAATAATAATAATAATAATAATAATAATAATAATAATAATAATAGTGCTTTTATTTCAAGCAAAGGCGTATAGAAACAATTAACAACATACAAACTTTAACATATACAGAGAGGGAAATTAAGACGAGGGAAACTAATGCCAATCCTTGTTAACTTAGAGCGAGGAGAGCAATGTTTTTTTTTTTTTATTATAATTATTTTTTACAGCAAAGGAGTCAGTTCAACGGCATAAAAAAAGGAAACAAATATGAAAAAAAAAAAAAAAAAAAAAGCCCGCTGGCCATTTGCTTAGATATCGAAAAAAATAAAAAAATAAATAAATAAATAAATAAATAAAAATAAAAAACTGAGCTACAAAATGACCAAAAAACAACAACAGATAATAATGAATGAAAAAGGAAAAAAAGAGAAAAAAAAAAAGGGAGAGAGAGACAGTAGCGTTTTCCCTTCCGTTAATTCTCGTTAATTCAGATGATAAAACTTAACGTCCATCCCTGACTCTCTGAATACGATGACTCACTCGCGCGACCGTTAGCCGTTACGTGACTCACCTTTTGCGGGTCCGGTGCTCAAGGTCTGGCTGGTCCTCGTCACCTGCGGCACACAACAGCACATTAGGGTCGGCACAGAAAGATGAATCCTCCTCGCTAGATCTGCTATTTGAGAATTGTTACGAATTTTGGGTCCTTGAAGGCTTATCTCAATGCTAAAAGTAGTTTGTGAAGGCTGATATTTCTGCTATTTCCTATTTGAGAACTGTTATGAAATTTTGGGTCCTTGAAGGCTTATCTGAATGCTAAATGGAGTTTGAGAAGGATGATATTTCTGATATTTGAGAACTGTTACGAATTTTGGGTCCTTGAAGGCTTATCTCAATGCTAAAAGTGTTTGTGAAGGATGATATTTCTGCTATTTGAGAACTGTTACGAATTTTGGGTCCTTGAAGGCTTATCTCAATGCTAAAAGTGTTTGTGAAGGCTGATATTTCTGCTATTTGAGAACTGTTACGAATTTTGGGTCCTTGAAGGCTTATCTCAATGCTAAAAGTGTTTGTGAAAGCTGATATTTTTGTTATTTCCTATTTGAGAACTGTTACGAATTTAGGGTCCTTGAAGGCTTATCTCAATGCTAAAAGTGTTTGTGAAGGCTGATATTTTTCCTATTTGAGGACTGTTACAAAATTTGGGTCCTTGAAGGCTTATCTCAATGCTAAAAGTGTTTGTGAAGGCTGATATTTCTGTTATTTGAGAACTGTTATGAATTTTGGGTCCTTGAAGGCTTATCTGAATGCTAAAAGTGTTTGTGAAGGCTGATATTTCTGTTATTTGAGAACTGTTATGAAATTTTGGGTCCTTGAAGGCTTATCTCAATGCTAAAAGTGTTTGTGAAAGCTGATATTTCTGTTATTTGAGAACTGTTATGAATTTTGGGTCCTTGAAGGCTTATCTCAATGCTAAAAGTGTTTGTGAAGGCTGATATTTTTTCTATTTGAGAACTGTTATGGATTTAGGGTCCTTGAAGGCTTATCTCAATGCTAAAAGGGTTTGTGAAGGCTGATATTTCTGTTATTTGAGAACTGTTACGGATTTTGGATCCTTGAAGGCTTATCTCAATGCTAAAAGTGTTTGTGAAGGCTGATATTTTTTCTATTTGAGAACTGTTACGGATTTTGGGTCCTTGAAGGCTTATCTCAATGCTAAAAGTGTTTGTGAAGGCTGATATTTCTGCTATTTGAGAACTGTTATGAATTTTGGGTCCTTGAAGGCTTATCTCAATGCTAAAAGTGTTTGTGAAGGCTGATATTTCTGTTATTTGAGAACTGTTATGAAATTTTGGGTCCTTGAAGGCTTATCTCAATGCTAAAAGTGTTTGTGAAGGCTGATATTTCTGTTATTTGAGAACTGTTATGAATTTTGGGTCCTTGAAGGCTTATCTCAATGCTAAAAGTGTTTGTGAAAGCTGATATTTTTGTTATTTCCTATTTGAGAACTGTTATGAATTTAGGGTCCTTGAAGGCTTATCTCAATGCTAAAAGTGTTTGTGAAGGCTGATATTTCTGTTATTTGAGAACTGTTATGAATTTTGGGTCCTTGAAGGCTTATCTCAATGCTAAAAGTGTTTGTGAAGGCTGATATTTCTGTTATTTGAGAACTGTTATGAATTTTGGGTCCTTGAAGGCTTATCTCAATGCTAAAAGTGTTTGTGAAGGCTGATATTTTTCCTTTTTGAGAACTGTTACAAAATTTGGGTCCTTGAAGGCTTATCTCAATGCTAAAATGAATTTGTGAAAGCTGATATTTATGTTGTCGTAATGTTTGAGGTTGAGAAAGTAGGTAGATCTGTTTATAAGGCTGTTTGTTTTTGTTTTTTTGATAAGTACAACTGGTATAAATCTAAGCTCCTTGAATGCCAGTAACGTAAAGCAAACAGCTACGGTCTCATCTACAAGCTAAATGCGGTGTTTGGACCAACGTTGCCAGGTTGTCGTACTCAGCCGATTATATTTCCCGACTTCCTCGCCCAAACTGTCTTCTGGGCTCCAATAACGAAAGTAATTTATAGTTATCGTTAAGAGAGTTAGATCCTGATGTTTCTTGGCAATAGTTAGGCGTCGGAAACAGGTAAATACTATGCTCTGAGTACGACAATCTGGCAACGGTGGTCTGGAGGGAAGGAGGCATAAGGGATAGCTATTTTTGTTCGAGTTTGTGCTTAGAAAGGTGAAAGAAAACGCTACCAAGGATTTGAGAGCAAGTAAATATGTTATAAGTCTGTTTTCTGTTGATTTTATACCTACAACTGGTCTGAATCTGTGCTCCTTGAATGCCTGTCTTATGCTCAAAACGCTACCAAGGATTTGAGAGCAAGTAAATATGTTATAAGTCTCTGTTTTCTGTTTATTTTATACCCACAACTGGTCTGAATCTGTGCTCCTTGAATGCCTGTCTTATGCTCAAAACGCTACCAAGGATTTGAGAGCAGGTAAATATATTATAAGTCTCTGTTTTCTGTTGATTTTATTGCTACAACTGGTCTGAATCTCTGCTCCTTGAATGCCTGTCTTATGCTCAAAACGCTACCAAGGATTTGAGAGCAGGTAAATATATTATAAGTCTCTGTTTTCTGTTGATTTTATTGCTACAACTGGTCTGAATCTGTGCTCCTTGAATGCCTGTCTTATGCTCAAAACGCTACCAAGGATTTGAGAGCAGGTAAATATGTTATAAGTCTCTGTTTTCTGTTGATTTTATACCCACAACTGGTCTGAATCTCTGCTCCTTGAATCACTTGTCCAATGCCTAAAATACTACCAACGAACCGTGTGAATGCAGAAATTTTTGTTGTATTGTGAAGTTGTAGTATTTAAGTTTATAAGTCTCAGGCTACAAGAGATTGTTTTTGTATGTGTATATCCTTGGAACAGATATCACCAATGTATGTTTGTATCTTAATAATAAAGGAATGCATGAGAAATGTTAATAATGTGCAGCGTAAGTATAAAATGTTGGTATATATATATGCTATGACTGGAGGTGATGTGTGGGGTGTGAATGTAGTGTTTGGTTAGTGTGTGTTGTGGATATTTGCCAGATATTTTAACGATTGTATTTGTATTTAATAAGTTATGAGGCTAATTTGGCTTTTCATTCCACTTCTGGGACGGAGTTAGTCAGAAGTGTTGGGTTTTCACAGTTGAGTCAACATATTAGAAACTTGGTCGTAGAGTGATAAAAAAATTAAGAAAACCAACTATATAGCATTTATTAATAATTACGTGACTAGTTTGGCTTTTGAATTCACTTTTTGGGGTGGAAATAGTCAGAAGTATTGGATTTTCAGAGTTAATGGTGCGGAAATAGTCAGAAGTATTGGATTTTCAGAGTTAATGGGGCGGAAATAGTCAGAAGTATTGGGTTTTCAGAGTTAATGGGGCGGAAATAGTCAGAAGTATTGGGTTTTCAGAGTTAATGGGGTGGAAATAGTCAGAAGTATTGGGTTTTCAGAGTTAATGGGGTGGAAATAGTCAGAAGTATTGGGTTTTCAGAGTTAATGGATGGGGTGGAAATAGTCAGAAGTATTGGATTTTCAGAGTTAATGGGGTGGAAATAGTCAGAAGTATTGGGTTTTCAGAGTTAATGGGGTGGAAATAGTCAGAAGTATTGGATTTTCAGAGTTAAGTCAACACATTAGACTCGGTCGTAAAAATAATGATACAATAAAAAAATCAAGAAAACTGACAAACCACGCCTCGGAAAACAAATAAAAAATGACAAGAATTAAGTCGGCATATTACAAACTCGGTCATAAAAAGTTGTACAATAAACAATCCACGGAACCAACTAACGGCTCCTTGAAAAATGGGTCAAAAGGCACAAATCAGCCACATTAGAATTGATGAAGACTTATACCATGCTTCAAAAATCCGGCCACTATCTCGTCACCATGTAAGGTGTGCTCCGAATCGTGTTATCATACATATTCGGACATTTTAAGATTCCTGTGTTATATGAATGTGTTAAGTTGTGTTAATGTACATTTTTCAACACCTCAAGATTCCTGTGTTATGTGAGTGTGTTAAGTTTTGTTAATGTACATTTTTCAACACCTCATGAATCCTGAGTTATGTGAATGTGTTGTGTTAATGACATATTCGAACACCTCAAGATTCCTGTGTTATGTGAATCTGTTGTGTTACTGTACATATTCGAACACCTCAAGATTCCTGTGTGTTGCGAGTTGTGTTGTGAGTGTGTCAGGGGGTTGCACGTCTGTTCCTTGAGACCAATCTGTTTAAGTCCCCCAATAAATAGTCTCAACACGAGGTTAGTCAACAAAGAAAACAGTGCGCAGACACAAACCACGAACAAAAAAAAGAAACAATAATCAATTAGCAAAAAACGAAAAAAAACTAAAAATCCTTGGACATTATCAATTAGCAAAAATAAAAAAAAATAGTTGGGCATATCCAGTTAGCAAAAAAAATCCATTGATGTTTGAGGCGTTCGTAGGAGAAAGGAGCGCAAGGGATGGAGATTTTTTTCCTAGACAGCACTGGGAAAGGGAAAACAAGGTACAAGTTACAAGGGAAAATCGACCTTCAGTAAACTAACTACAAGCTCTCTTATCCCCTGCAATTCATACCTTGCTCTTCGTGTGATATATCTCTCTATCTGTATCCTCGCGGCAGAAGTGTCTCCATCTCTCCCTGTTCTGGCCCTCCCTCTCTGCACACTCAATCCTGCTGTTCCCAACTCTCCCTCTCTGCACACTCAATCCTGCTGCTCCCAACTCTCCCTCTCTGCACACTCAATCCTGCTGCTCCCAACTCTCCCTCTCTGCACACTCAATCCTGCTGCTCCCAACTCTCCCTCTCTGCACACTCAATCCTGCTTCTCCCAACTCTCCCTCTCTGCACACTCAATCCTGCTGCTCCCAACTCTCCCTCTCTACACACTCAATCCTGCTGCTCCCAACTCTCCCTCTCTACACACTCAATCCTGCTGCTCCCAACTCTCCCTCTCTACACACTCAATCCTGCTGATCCCAACTCTCACTCTCTGCACACTCAATCCTGCTGCTCCCAACTCTCCTCTCTACACACTCAATCCTGCTTCTCCCAACTCTCCCTCTCTGCACACTCAATCCTGCTGCTCCCAACTCTCCCTCTCTGCACACTCAATCCTGCTTCTCCCAACTCTCCCTCTCTGCACACTCAATCCTGCTGCTCCCAACTCTCCCTCTCTGCACACTCAATCCTGCTTCTCCAAACTCTCCCGCTCTGCACACTCACTCCTGCTGCTCCCAACTCTCCCTCTCTCCACACTCAATCCTGCTGCTCCCAACTCTCCCTCTCTACACACTCAATCCTGCTGCTCCCAACTCTCCCTCACAACACACTCAATCCTGCTGCTCCCAACTCTCCCTCTCTGCACACTCAATCCTGCTGCTCCCAACTCTCCTCTCTGCACACTCAATCCTGCTGCTCCCAACTCTCCTCTCTACACACTCAATCCTGCTGCTCCCAACTCCCTCTCTACACACTCAATCCTGCTGCTCCCAACTCTCCCTCTCTACACACTCAATCCTGCTGCTCCCAACTCTCCCTCTCTACACACTCAATCCTGCTGCTCCCAACTCTCCATCTCTACACAATCAATCATGCTGCTCCCAACTCTCACTCTCTACACACTCAATCCTGCTGCTCCCAACTCTCCCTCTCTGCACACTCAATCCTGCTGCTCCCAACTCTCCCTCTCTGCACACTCAATCCTGCTGCTCCCAACTCTCCCTCTCTGCACACTCAATCCTGCTCCCAACTCTCCTCTCTGCACACTCAATCCTGCTGCTCCCAACTCTCCTCTCTGCACACTCAATCCTGCTGCTCCCAACTCTCCCTCTCTGCACACTCAATCCTGCTGCTCCCAACTCTCCCTCTCTGCACACTCAATACTGCTGCTCCCAACTCTCCTCTCTGCACACTCAATCCTGCTGCTCCCAACTCTCCTCTCTGCACACTCAATCCTGCTGCTCCCAACTCTCCTCTCTGCACACTCAATCCTGCTGCTCCCAACTCTCTCTGCACACTCAATCCTGCTGCTCCCAACTCTCTCTGCACACTCAATCCTGCTGCTCCCAACTCTCCTCTCTGCACACTCAATCCTGCTGCTCCCAACTCTCCTCTCTGCACACTCAATCCTGCTGTTCAACTCCCTCTCTGCACACTCAATCCTGCTTCTCCCAACTCTCCTCTGCACACTCAATCCTGCTGCTCCAACTCTCCCTCTCTGCACACAACTGCTCCCAACTCCCTCTCTACACACTCAATCCTGCTGCTCCCAACTCTCCCTCTCAGCACACTCAATCCTGCTGCTCCCAACTCTCCCTCTCTGCATACTCAATCCTGCTGCTCCCAACTCTCCCTCTCTGCACACTCAATCCTGCTGCTCCCAACTCTCCCTCTCTGCACACTCAATCCTGCTGCTCCCAACTCTCCCTCTCTGCACACTCAATCCTGCTGCTCCCAACTCTCCCTCTCTGCACACTCAATCCTGCGATACATAACCTTCCTTTCCCAGCGCAAACCATGGCAAAACTACACCCTTGCACCCGCTCACCTCCCGAACGCCGCATCCTCAAGTTAGCCAAAAAAATATGAGAACGTACTTCGCTAGCTAAAGAAACGTTCTCGGCCACACCAAACCACAGCCTCCCGACATGTCATACCTGAGTACCTTTTGTATATCACAGTGATCACGTCTGTCCAATCCCCAAACGAGAGAAGAGAGAGAATAGCCTCAGTTATACATACCATGGCACCAACACAAGCCACTCCCTTAACACAAGTGGCTCGCGTCGGGGATAACATCATACTGTCAGGCCTATAGATCATTGTGGAGCAGGGAATACTTCATGAATATCCGGTTTAAATGGGGATAAAAACGAGGGATGGGAGGGAGGGAAATGGATGGGATGGGACACATATACAGACATCACAACATAGGCTAAGGAAGGGGATTGGGGGAAGGACGCAGGGTTAAGGATCACTGGTTTAGGATTAGGTTACCCTCCCCCAACTGCATGCATACCAACGTCAAACTGCACCCTCGTCTTCTTTCGACCTGAGTCATCAATGTCGGGGACCTCATGCTCGGCGCCGCGAATTATGGACCTGGAACGAAGGGGGAAAAGCCTTAGACAATTGCATTCGTAAAGAGGATTAAGGATTGAGGAGCAGAGGAAGGGTTTACGAGGCCTGTGTGAGAGGTGTTCTTTTGTATGGAGCAGAAACACAGGCACTGACGAACAGACTGATGGATGTTCTGTGCAGCTGTGATCGCAGGATGCTGAGATACATGGCAGGACTGAGGTGGCAGGATGGAAGGTCAAGCAGTGAAGTGGCGGAGATGTGTGGGATTGAGGACCTTGCTGTTAAATTGAGGCAGAGAAGATTGAGATGGTTTGGACATGTGAAAAGGGCCGAGGGGGCGTGTTAAATGAGGTGGAGGGATTGAGAGTTGAGGGAGGGCAGCAAGGACCTTTCTGTTATATTGAGGCAGAGAAGATTGAGATGGTTTGGACGTGTGAAAAGGGCCGAGGGGGCGTGTTAAATGAGGTGGGGGAGTTGAGGGTTGAGGGATGACAGCGAGGACCTTTCTGTTCAATTGAGGCAGAGAAGATTGAGATGGTTTGGACATGTGAAAAGGGCAGAGGGGGGCGTGTTAAATGAGGTGGAGGGAGTTGAGAGTTGAGGGAGGGCAGCGAGGACCTTGCTGTTAAATTGAGGCAGAGAAGATTGAGATGGTTTGGACACGCGAAAAGGGCCGAGGGGGCGTGTTAAATGAGGTGGGGGGAGTTGAGGGTTGAGGGACGGTAGCGAGGACCTTTCTGTTAAATTGAGGCAGAGAAGATTGAGATGGTTTGGACATGTGAAAAGGGCCGAGGGGGCGTGTTAAATGAGGTGGAGGGAGTTGAGAGTTGAGGGAGGGCAGCGAGGACCTTTCTGTTAAATTGAGGCAGAGAAGATTGAGATGGTTTGGACACACGAAAAGGGCCGAGGGGGCGTGTTAAATGAGGTGGAGGGAGTTGAGAGTTGAGGGAGGGCAGCGAGGAACTTTCTGTTATATTGAGGCAGAGAAGATTGAGATGGTTTGGACGTGTGAAAAGGGCAGAGGGGGCGTGTTAAATGAGGTGGAGGGGTTGAGAGTTGAGGGAGGGCAGCAAGGACCTTTCTGTTAAATTGAGGCAGAGAAGATTGAGATGGTTTGGACGTGTGAAAAGGGCAGAGGGGGCGTGTTAAATGAGGTGGAGGGGTTGAGAGTTGAGGGAGGGCAGCGAGGAACTTTCTGTTATATTGAGGCAGAGAAGATTGAGATGGTTTGGACGTGTGAAAAGGGCAGAGGGGGCGTGTTAAATGAGGTGGAGGGGTTGAGAGTTGAGGGAGGGCAGCAAGGACCTTTCTGTTAAATTGAGGCAGAGAAGATTGAGATGGTTTGGACACACGAAAAGGGCCGAGGGGGCGTGTTAAATGAGGTGGAGGGGGTTGAGGGTTGAGGGAGGGCAGCAAGGACCTTTCTGTTAAATTGAGGCAGAGAAGATTGAGATGGTTTGGACACGCGAAAAGGGCCGAGGGGGCGTGTTAAATGAGGTGGAGGGGTTGAGAGTTGAGGGAGGGCAGCGAGGACCTTTCTGTTATATTGAGGCAGAGAAGATTGAGATGGTTTGGACATGTGAAAAGGGCAGAGGGGGGCGTGTTAAATGAGGTGGAGGGGTTGAGAGTTGAGGGAGGGCAGCAAGGACCTTTCTGTTAAATTGAGGCAGAGAAGATTGAGATGGTTTGGACGTGTGAAAAGGGCCGAGGGGGCGTGTTAAATGAGGTGGAGGGAGTTGAGGGTTGAGGGAGGGCAGCGAGGACCTTTCTGTTAAATTGAGGCAGAGAAGATTGAGATGGTTTGGACGTGTGAAAAGGGCCGAGGGGGCGTGTTAAATGAGGTGGAGGGGTTGAGAGTTGAGGAATGGTGGATGGTGGGAAGGCCTAAGAAAAAGTGGAGCAGATGTGTGATGGGGGACATGAATATATTGGGATTAGAGGAATATATGGCACAAGATCGACAGATGTGGAGGAGAGTCATAACCTGTCCAACCCAACCTTGAATGGGAAATACAGACGTTAAACAACAATGATGATGATGATGATGAAACACACATATGGTTTAAGTGTTTGGTATTGCCCTAAACTGTTTGTGCCTTCTAATTTTCTGATCATCATTGTGGATTTCGAGAAGTGTTTACTCATTGCAAGTGTTGTCTGTAGTATGAGTTCTATGATACACAAACTATATATATATGCAAAGAAATATTTTAGCTAGCTGTAACTCAATATTCAGACTATCCAAAAAAGGAGGGGAGGGAGCGGGGCGGCAGATATGGGGAAGGAAGGAAGGGTAAGAGGGAAATGGATGGGGAGGGGAGGGAGCAGGGCGACAGATATGGGGAAGGAAGGAAGGGTATGAGGGAAATGGATGGGGAGGGAGGAGCGGCAGATATGGGGAAGGAAGGGTAAGAGGAAATGGATGGGGAGGGAGGGAGCGAAGGCGGCAGATATGGGGAAGGAAGGGTATGAGGGAAATGGATGGGGAGGGGAGGGAGCGGGGCGGCAGATATGGGGAAGGAAGGGTATGAGGGAAATGGATGGGGAGGGAAGGGAGCTGGGCGGCAGATATGGGAGGAAGGAAGAGGGAAATGGATGGGGAGGGAGGAGGGAAGGCAGATATGGGGAAGGAAGGGTATGAGGGAAATGGATGGGGAGGGGAGGGAGCAGGGCGACAGATATGGGGAAGGAAGGAAGGGTAAGAGGGAAATGGATGGGGAGGGAAGGGAGCAGGGCGACAGATATGGGGAAGGAAGGAAGGGTAAGAGGGAAATGGATGGGGAGGGGAGGGAGCAGGGCAACAGATATGGGGAAGGAAGGGTATGAGGGAAATGGATGGGGAGGGAAGGGAGAGAGGGGAAAACAGGGATGGGAGGGGATGGAAGGGGTAGAGGGAGACAGGGGTGTGAGGGAAGGGCATTGGAGACATAGATAGACTTAAAAAAATATTACCGTGTTATAAATTGAAAACACTTCCATGAAAATACCTCCACTTTCTGATACATTTCCCAGCATGTATCAAGACACCTCTCCACTCGAAATTGACCTCTCTTTTGGCCCGGCCCCTCTTTACTTTCGTCTCTTATGGGAGTGGTGAGCAGCGGCCCTTTTTCTTCTCTACACTCTTTTTGTTGCCCTTGAGCTGTCTCCGTTATAAAAAAAAAATAAATAAATAAAAGAAAACATTACCACAGTCTTCATGTCTTCCAGGAGGCTACTCACTTAGGCTTGGCATCATCGGCCAGCAGCGGAGACTGTTCCTCGACGTCGGAGTCAGCGGTGGAGTCCTTGCGAGGCTCACTGCGCGACACACTCCTGCAAGGGACGGTGCGGCTTAGGGTTGTATTATAAAACACTTCGTCGCCCAAGAACACATATCTGACAAGGCTTTCATAGGAGTTGTGTGCATTTCCAGTAGTAGTTTTATGACCCTGGTGGTAGTGTGACCCTTCTTCTGTACCATGAACTTAAGAAACACATATTTGACAAGGCTTTCATAGGAGTTTTGGGCATTTCCAGGAGTAGTTTTATGACCCTGGTGGTAGTGTGACCCTTCTTCTGTACCATGAACTTAAGAAACACATATTTGACAAGGCTTTCATAGGAGTTTTGGGCATTTCCAGGAGTAGTTTTATGACCCTGGTGGTAGTGTGACCCTTCTTCTGTACTGTGAACTTAAGAAACACATATTTGACAAGGCTTTCATAGGAGTTGTGTGCATTTCCAGGAGTAGTTTTATGACCCTGGTGGTAGTGAGACCCTTCTCCTGTACCATGAACTTAAGAAACACATATTTGACAAGGCTTTCATAGGAGTTTTGGGCATTTCCAGGAGTAGTTTTATGACCCTGGTGGTAGTGTGACCCTTCTTCTGTACCATGAACTTAAGAAACACATATTTGACAAGGCTTTCGTAGGAGTTGTGTACATTTCCAGGAGTAGTTTTATGACCCTGGTGGTAGTGTGACCCTTCTTCTGTACCATGAACTTAAGAAACACATATCTGACAAGGCTTTCATAGGAGTTGTGTGCATTTCCAGTAGTAGTTTTATGACCCTGGTGGTAGTGTGACCCTTCTTCTGTACCCTGAACTTAAGAAACACATATTTGACAAGGCTTTCATAGGAGTTGTGGGCATTTCCAGGAGTAGTTTTATGACCCTGGTGGTAGTGTGACCCTTCTCCTGTACCATGAACGTGAAGAAACACTCATTAGAACCCGACTATCCTCCTCTTTGACCTTCAGAAATTGATGATGTGAGAAGTGAAAATGTCTTATCATACCGACGTTAGAAGTGTGGGAGATAAAAAATAAATATGGATTCGGTGTTAAAAAGAAATAGATGTTTGATGTTGAGAAAAATTCTACTACTGGGTATTTTATCGAAACTTAACAAATATGAACTTGCAATGGGCCTTTATTTTATTTTATTTATTTATTTTTCTATTTTTTTTGCCGTTGAGTCTTACAAAAAAAATAATAAAAGGGAGACAGAACAAAAAAAAAAAGAGGAACTCACTTTTCCAGCCACTCATCGTCCAACTCCTGGTCGCCGATTTCAAAGATGACGGCGCCATCCTTCCCCTTCTTGGGCTTCTCCTCCTGCTTGACCTTCACAGCCTTCTCCTCCTCCTTCTTGGTGTCCTTATGCTCCCTCTCTTCTTTGTCCTGCAACGCCAAACATCTCAGACACACGACAAGGTTCTACGGTAATAAAAATCGTATACGGGCAACTCTCGATTTACGCGAGTTTGGTTTACACGTTTTCTAAATAACCCGGGGTCCAAAATCCAAATAAATGTTTAATTTACACATTTTTTCACGTATATGCGATATTTTAAGGAGTGGCCACCAGATGTCTCACGCAACTGGACTCACACGGCGCCGCGGCCACACAGCTGGGCTCAGGTCTTCCCGCGCGCCACTTGAACAACAATACAGTACCCACGTTGCCAGGCTACTCGACAACAACAACACCCTCGCTGCTGTGCTATCACGGGGGGAAGGGCAGCCAGAGGGGGAGCCACGAGAGGGAGAGGAGTCAGAGTGATACAGTAGGCAATGAAGGTACAAATCTACCTCTTGTTTGATTTACATTGTTTTTGATTTACGCGACCTCTTCAAGGACACAATATCCGCGTAAATCGAGAGTTCCCTGTACTAATAAAACTATCCTGTAGGTTTTTTAGGATTTCAATGTCTATGTCTCCTCTTCCTTATTGGTTGGCGTACTTCTGCAACACCAAACATCGCCACATGAACACAAGGGTCTATGGCAAAGTGTCTGGTGTCCGAGAGTTGTTGCAAAGTGAAAATCTAAGCCAGTTCTCTATATTTGACATGGTGGGTTTGTGGTCCAGGTTCTTAACCCATTAACTGTGGATTTCCTACAAGAAGACATCACCAAGCTACGGGGGTGGAGCAAAAAGTGGCTGCTACAATTCAATGAGGAAAAATGTAAATTGGGAGGGGATATCCAGCACACCAATACAACTTGGGAAACACTCCACTATCCACCACAGAGGCAGAGAAAGACCTGGGAGTGTATGTTACCAGGCTACCAGTGAAGGGATATCCAGCACACCAATACCACATGGGAAACACTCCACTATCCACCACAGAGGCAGAGAAAGACCTGGGAGTGTATGTTACCAGGCTACCAGTGAAGGGATATCCAGCACACCAATACCACATGGGAAACACTCCACTATCCACCACAGAGGCAGAGAGAGACCAGGAGTGTATGTTACCAGGCTACCAGTGAAGGGATATCCAGCATACCATTACCACATGGGAAACACTCCACTATCCACCACAGAGGCAGAGAAAGACCGGAGTGTATGTTACCAGGCTACCAGTGAAGGGATATCCAGCATACCAATACCACATGGGAAACACTCCACTATCCACCACAGAGGCAGAGAAAGACCTGGGAGTGTATGTTACCAAGCTACCAGTGAAGGGATATCCAGCACACCAATACCACATGGGAAACACTCCACTATCCACCACAGAGGCAGAGAAAGACCTGGGAGTGTATGTTACCAGGCTACCAGTGAAGGGATATCCAGCATACCAATACTACATGGGAAACACTCCACTATCCACCACAGAGGCAGAGAAAGACCTGGGAGTGTATGTTACCAGGCTACCAGTGAAGGGATATCCAGCATATCAATACCACATGGGAAACACTCCACTATCCACCACAGAGGCAGAGAAAGACCTGGGAGTGTATGTTACCAGGCTACCAGTGAATGGATATCCAGCATACCAATACCACATGGGAAACACTCCACTATCCACCACAGAGGCAGAGAAAGACCTGGGAGTGTATGTTACCAGGCTACCAGTGAAGGGATATCCAGCATACCAATACCACATGGGAAACACTCCACTATCCACCACAGAGGCAGAGAAAGACCTGGGAGTGTATGTTACCAGGCTACCAGTGAAGGGATATCCAGCATACCAATACCACATGGGAAACACTCCACTATCCACCACAGAGGCAGAGAAAGACCTGGGAGTGTATGTTACCAGGCTACCAGTGAAGGGATATCCAGCACACCAATACAACTTGGGAAACACTCCACTATCCGCCACAGAGGCAGAGAAAGACCTGGGAGTGTATGTTACCAGGCTACCAGTGAAGGCGAAATCCATGCCAATCGCAGCGGACAGGTTAAGCTCATCAACACAAACGAGATCATACTAAGTGGTGAGTGCCGAGTGGGAAGCTTACCGAAGACTGAGACTCGGAGGTGCGGTGAGTTCTGCGGCTGCCTCGGCGACTGCCCTGCCTGTACCCTTGGGGCTTGAGGGGGTGGTGGACATGGGGGAAGGTGTCGCTGCGATGAACTGCGGAAAAACGACGGAGTTAGACAGAGGGGAAGACGGATGGTTAGACTCACTCGCTACACGAACAACTCCCTTCGGCTGGACTTACGGGAAATAGGAAATGCGTTACGGAAGGTGGAACGTAAATGTAAATAAAAAATAAACTAGAGGAAGGATATTTTTAAACTTATTGAAAACTCCGATGATCGTCTGCAAAGTTTGGGGGTTTCAAAATGTTGCTGTTTATTTTTTACTTAATCTACAGAGTTGCCCAAAAATTCCGACACCATAAGGATTACAAATTGATTAGAAGTCTTATGGGCCACCCTGTATTGACTCCTACCTATGGTCTATTCCTTCTATTTCATTCTACAAGGTTTGGGGATAGAACGAGAACAATTAAAAATGTCACTAATCTATTTTCTATCTATACTAATTATCTATTTTTAAGTTTTTCTATCTATTTCTATTCCTTGACACTATCCACCTCCTTCTCCATTTTCCACTACCTCCCTTTCAATCTTCTCTATTTTCTTATTCACTCTCTTTGTCAATCTCTACTTCCATCTCCTTATTCTCTTCCTTTCCGTTTTCTGCTATCTCCCTTTCAATCTTCTCTATTTTCTCATTCACTCTCTTTATTAATCTCTACTCCCATCTACCTATTCTCTTCCGCCTAATCTTTGCACATTCCTCTCCATTTTCCGCTATCTCCCTTTCAATCTTCTCTATTTTCTTATTCACTCTCTTTATCAATCTCTACTCCCATCTACCTATTCTCTTCCTCCTAATCTTCGCACATTCCTTTCCGTTTTCCGCTACCTCCCTTTCAATCTTCTCTATTTTCTCATTCACTCTCTTTATCAATCTCTACTTCCATCTCCCTCTTCTCTTCCGCCTAATCTTTGCACATTCCTTTCCGTTTTCCGCTACCTCCCTTTCAATCTTCTCTATTTTCTTAGTCACTCTCTTTATCAATCTCTACTTCCATCCATCTATTCTATTCCTCCTCGACACTTTTCACCTCCTGATCTCCGCACATTCCTCTCCGCTGTCCGACACTTACTTATCCAACCCTTCCTAAACCTCAACTCACAACCACACACTCTTAGTTAAGCGACTCACCAAAAATCACACGCACACACACACACACACACATATAATACAAATCTACAAATTATTGAGCAAAATGGAAGAAGTAGACAACGAGGAGTTACTACCAAAAGAAGGAATTACCACCAGGAACACAAGAGGACATAGTAAAAAACTGAGGAAGGGAAGATACTTGAGAGACGTAAAGAAATATAGCTTCCCGCAAAGAAATATAGAGGTTTGCAACAGACTAAGTAAGGAAGGGAAGATACTTGAGAGACGTAAAGAAATATAGCTTCCCGCAAAGAAATATAGAGGTTTGCAACAGACTGAGTATCGGCGAGGAGTGTGCAAAGCTTTAAGGAAGGGTTGGATAAATGTAGATACGGAGACAGGACCACATGAGCGTAAAGACCAGGCCCTGGAAAACAACAACTAGGTAAATACATATAATCGGGTATGACAGTAACAAGCACGTATTCTTTTTTGATGTGCTCTCACCTTAAGCAAAATGGACAAGTAAAAATGCTGCCTGCTTCGTGTCATGGAAAAACAGAGGTTACGGAAAACTCACCAAAAATCACACACACACAGGTAGAGTCAGGAGTGAGGGTAGCAGGCAGGACTTCTCATGCGTTCTCACCTGAAGCTAAATAGAGTGTCTGACAAGTAACGATGGATCTGTACTTTCTGTGCCAAGACTTAAAAATGGTGGTGACACGAGACTCGCAAAAACACACACACACACACACACACACACACACACACACACACACACACACACACACAGTCAGGTACCACGACAGAGAGCACGGCTTCTTCTACGACGCATTCTCACCCGACGAGTAAAAACCAACCACTGTCATGTAAAAACGGAGGTGACGCCAGACTCACACTTGATGTCGCTATCGTGGATCCGCAGGTCATCGGAGCCACGGAGCTGTGAGTCGTCGCCGTAGCCGGGGGACCAAGGGCTGGAGACGGCGGCGGGGGAGGACAGCTGACTCAGGGAAAAGTCCTCCTGGGTCCCGGCATCCTCAAACATCCGATCCATGTCTTCGTTCATCTGGTCCGTCGAGAGCCTGCGCGGCCGCCCGTCTTCGTCCTCCCCCGACGGTGACTGGAACGAGGCATTTTTTATTATTTTTTTTTTTATGGTTAGGGAAGCAGCTCAAGGGTAAAAATAAATAAATAAATAAATAAATAAATAAAAAAATGCTGTCCACTGTTCCGAGAAAGGTTTAGGGTGTGTTGAAATGTTGTGTTGTTTGTGTGTGTGTGTGTTTAAAAGTTCAATGTTAGGCCCGTGTGCTTGTGTTTAAATGTTCAATGTTGGGTCTTTGTGTATGTTTAAAGATCAATGTTTTATGTGTGTGTGTGTGTGTGTGTGTGTGTGTGTGTGTGTGTGTGTGAAGATTCTTTTTACTGTATAGCGCTTATTGGGAATATGAAAGACTACCCTAAAAACAAGCTACGTATTCTTCTATTAGCCCAGACACTCCCTCTCTACATCCAGCCTCCTTTCACATTACTATTACATCATCAACACAGTTACTTTTAAGGCTTGCTACCCCTCTTGATCTACCCTCTCGGCAAAGAAAACGAGGGAAGCAAACTGTTCATCAGCTGAGTGGAAGACTAAACTTACATGAGCTGGAACACTATCAGCGCATCATCGTAAAGCCCCGTTCACATTGTACCAACTCTGGGCCACGACAACCCAGCGACTCAGGGTACACGAGATCTTGGGTGTGAAATTTTGATGTGAAAAGGTCGCACACGGTTGAAAAGAGGTCTGGAAACGATCGCTGGAAGATGACGGGAATTAATTTGAAGTGCAAAAAGTCTGTGTCTAGGTTAGTCCCGTCCAGATGTTAAATGGGGCCAAAACACCCAAGTATTACTTTTAAACTGCAAAAACTAGATTAAAACTAACTTATGGAGAATCACAAGAAGTTCAACAAATCAATAGCGGAAACGATGAGCTGGAAGGTGACCAGACCCCAAAAGAATGACTCGTAGTGAATTTTAACATGACTATGGGAGATGGATCACTCATAATGTAGTGTGTAGAGATGTAATAGATGGTTGTAGGGGAAAACTTATGAATCCAGGAAGATCACAAGCAGTTCAACGCAAGTAAACGGTTGTCTACGAAGCGGCAGATGAGCGTAAGGTGACCAGACCCCAAAAGAATGACTCGTAGTGAATTTTAACATGACTATGGGAGATGGATCACCCATATTAAAGTGTGTAGAGATGTAATAGATGGTTGTTGGGTAAAACTTATGAACCCAAGAAGATCACAAGCAGTTCAACGCAAGTAAATGGTTTTCTACGCAGCGGCAAATGAGCGTAAGGTGACCAGACTCGTAGTGAACTTTAACCTAACTATGGGAGATGGATCACCCATATCAAAGTGTGTAGAGATGTAATAGATGGTTGTAGGGTAAAACTTATGAAGCCAGGAAGATCGCAAGCAATACAACACAAGTAATCAGTTTTCTACGCAGCGGCAAATGAGCGTAAGGTGACCAGACTCGTAGTGAACTTTAACCTAACTATGGGAGATGGATCACCCATATTAAAGTGTGTAGAGATGTAATAGATGGTTGTAGGGTAAAACTTATGAACCCAAGAAGATCACAAGCAATACAACACAAGTAATCAGTTTTCTACGCAGCGGCAAATGAGCGTAAGGTGACCAGACTCGTAGTGAACTTTAACCTAACTATGGGAGATGGATCACCCATATTAAAGTGTGTAGAGATGTAATAGATGGTTGTAGGGGAAAACTTAAGAAGCCGGGAAGATTGCAAGCAATACAACACAAGTAATCTGTTTCCTACGCAGTGGCAAATGAGCATAAGGTGACCAGATTCGTAATGAACTTTAACCTAACTATGGGAGATGGATCACTCATATTAAAGTGTGTGGTGATGTAATAAATGGTTGTAGGGTAAAACTTATAAGATGGGAAGATCACAAGCAGTACAACGCAAGTAATCAGGTTTTTACGTAACAGCAGATGAGCGTAAGGTGACCAGACCCCAAAAGGTTGACTCGTAGTGAATTTTAACATGACTATGGGAGATGGATCACTCATATTAAAGTGTGTAGTGATGTAATAGATGGTTGTAGGAGAAACTGATAGGAGGACACTGCAACGTAAGTAACTGTTGACGGTATAGGAAGAAAACCACGCCATGCAGTATCAATAGGAAATGTGTCTTGTCTATATAAAAAAAATGGACTACCTGACGGCTGCTTTCGTTAAAATTGTACGAAGCAAAACGGAAATGAATGTACTGGAAATTAAGTCAAGGAAATAGTTGCTAATGGAAAAACACATCAAGCAGAATCGCTATAGAAAATATGTCTTGTCTATGTAAAAAAATGCGCTACCAAACGGCTGCTTTCGTTAAAATTGTACGACGCAAAACTGAAATGAATGGACTGGAAATTAACATAAGTATACAGCTGCTAAGGGAAACCACACCATGCAGAATCACTATAGAAAACGTGTCTTGTCTATGTAAAAAAATGCGCTACCAGACGGCTGCTTTCATTAAAATTGTACAAAGCAAAACTGAAATGAATGGACTGGAAATTAAGTCAAGGAAACAGTTGCTAAGGGAAAAACAAACCAAGCAGAACAAATAGAAAATGTGTCTTGCGTCTTGCCCATATTAAAAATTGCTCTACTAGACGGCTGCTTTGATTAAAACTGTACAACGCAAAACTGAAAATTAAGTCAAGTAAACAGCTGCTGAGGGAAAAACACATCAAGCAGAATCGCTATAGAAAATATGTCTTGTCTGTGTAAAAAAAATCGCACTACCAGACGGCTGCTTTCGTTAAAATTGTACAAAGCAAAACTGAAATGAATGGACTGGAAATTAACTTAAGTATACAGCTGTTAAGGGAAACCACACCAAGCAGAATCACAATAGAAAACGTGTCTTGTCTATGTAAAAAAATGCGCTACCAAACGGCTGCTTTCATTAAAATTGTACAACGCAAAACGGAAATGAATGTCCTGGAAATTAAGTCAAGGAAACAGTTGCCAAGGGAAAAACACATCAAGCAGAATCGCTATAGAAAACATGTCTTGTCTATGTAAAAAAATGCACTACCTGACGGCTGCTTTCGTCAAAATTGTACAACGCAAAACGGAAATGAATGGACTGGAAATTAAGTCAAGGAAACAGTTGCTGAGGGAAAAACAAACCAAGCAGAACAAATAGAAAATGTGTCTTGCGTCTCGCCCATATTAAAAATTGCTCTACTAGACGGCTGCTTTGATTAAAACTGTACAACGCAAAACTGAAAATTAAGTCAAGTAAACAGCTGCTGAGGGAAAAACGCACCATCCAGAATCGCTATAGAAAACATGTCTTGTCTATGTAAAAAAATGCGCTACCTGACGGCTGCTTTCATTAAAATTGTACAACGCAAAACTGAAATGAATGTACTGGAAATTAAGTCAAGGAAACAGTTGCTAAGGGAAACCACACCATGCAGAATCGCTATAGCAAACGTGTCTTGTCTATGTAAAACAATGCGCTACCAAACGGCTGCTTTCGTCAAAATTGTACAACGCAAAACGGAAATGAATGGACTGGAAATTAAGTCAAGGAAACAGTTGCTGAGGGAAAAACAAACCAAGCAGAACAAATAGAAAATGTGTCTTGCGTCTTGCCCATATTAAAAATTGCTCTACTAGACGGCTGCTTTGATTAAAACTGTACAACGCAAAACTGAAAATTAAGTCAAGGAAACAGTTGCCAAGGGAAAAACACATCAAGCAGAATCGCTATAGAAAATGTGTCTCGTCTATGTAAAAAAATGCGCTACCAAACGGCTGCTTTCGTTAAAATTGTACAACGCAAAACGGAAATGAATGTACTGGAAATTAAGTCAAGGAAACAGTTGCTAAGGGAAAAACACATCAAGCAGAATCACTATAGAAAATATGTCTTGTCTATGTAAAAAAATGCACTACCAAACGGCTGCTTTCGTTAAAATTGTACGACGCAAAACTGAAATGAATGGACTGGAAATTAACATAAGTATACAGCTGCTAAGGGAAACCACACCAAGCAGAATCGCTATAGAAAACGTGTCTTGTCTATGTAAAAAAATGCGCTACCAAACGGCTGCTTTCGTCAAAATTGTACGACGCAAAACGGAAATGAATGTACTGGAAATTAAGTAAAGGAAACAGTTGCTAAGGGAAAACCACACCATGCAGAATCGCTACAGAAAACGTGTCTTGTCTATATAAAAAATCGCACTACCAGACGGCTGCTTTCGTTAAAATTGTACAACGCAAAACGGAAATGAATGGACTGGAAATTAACATAAGTATACAGCTGCTAAGGGAAAAAACACACCATGTGAATCTAAAGAAAACACATTTCTTAACCCACCCAGGCCTATCTAAGCCTCTATAAGCCCTGTCTAAGGCCTATTCTGACACCACAACATCCCCCCCCCTCTCATTTTTTTTTTTTTTTTTTTTTAGTATTTGCCTATGGCGCCGGTAGGCTTTCTTTATGGGGCCTGATGGTTGGCCCCAGCCCGTCATGGCACAGGCAAGTGTTTATAGTGGCGCCATCTTGCATTGGCTCATACTGCCCCCCGGAGCTCATCTTTGATCCAAGAATCTAGAGTCCGGGTTGATAGGTGGTCTACTGGACAGCATGTGGGTAGTCTTAGGCCACCCGGCGGTGACTGAAAAATCCCAGCTTGTGGCACCAAGCGGGGCGCAAACCCACGTCGCCCTGGACGCGGCACTGTCACGCTATCCACTCAACCACTGCTTACCCAGTCATTTTCTCTTCCTCTTATATATATGTCTTGTCTATATGAAAAAAAATTGCTTTACTAGACAGTTTATTTGATTAAAGTTATATAATTACTATGAATATAAAACTACATGACACCAAGAGGAAAAAGTATATGTATAGACCCCAAAAAATACACTACAGAAAACATGTCTTGCCTAAATATAAAAAAAATGGGTTTACCAGACAGCAGATTTTGTTTAAGTTGCATAATAAACGTAAATAAAATAATACACGAGAAAGGGAAAATAAAAAATAACTCATACAGGGCCGTACTACAAGTCGAATCCAAGAAGTTTCGGGTCCCTACAGAGGTCGGTTTAGGGGCCGTACTACAAGTCCAATCTGGGAAGTTTCAGGTCTCTACAGAGTTGTACATCCCGAAGTAAGTAGGGACCCGAAACTTCTCGGATTCGCCTTGTAATACGGCCCATAGACTCAAACAAGGTCCCATCGATGAGCAGACAAGGAAATAAAGGAAAAATAAAACTGATACAGACTCAAACAAGGTACCATTGATGAGGACACAAGGAAATAAAGGTAAAATATACACAGCAGGAACAAGCAAACAAATAGGAGGGAATTACCAAGCTAACACAACAACAAAAACATTATACGGTGCTCCAGAAAGCGTAATCATGCATGGATCACACTAACAGACCTCCTCATACTCACTTCCATGGCTACGGGCTCCTGTATGCCGGCTAGATGGTGTGAAACAGAATAAAAGAACTTACACCATTGTCATCAAACCTAAAAGGGGAAAGAAACGAACTTGCCATGAGACTTATTTTTCCTTTCCTCATTTTTTTGTTCACAGTGAGCAAAGTTAACTCTTAGACGGAGGCCGCATTAAACCCCTGACTGCGGATTTCCTACAAGAAGACATCACCAAGCTACAGGAATGGAACAAAAAGTGGCTGCTACAATTCAATGAAGAAAAATGTAAAGTCCTGCACCTTGGGAGGGGATATCCAGCACACCAATACCACATGGGAAACACTCCACTATCCACCACAGAGGCAGAGAAAGACCTGGGAGTGTATGTTACCAGGCTACCAGTGAAGGGATATCCAGCATACCAATACCACATGGGAAACACTCCACTATCCACCACAGAGGCAGAGAAAGACCTGGGAGTGTATGTTATCAGGCTACCAGTGAAGGGATATCCAGCATACCAATACCACATGGGAAACACTCCACTATCCACCACAGAGGCAGAGAAAGACCTGGGAGTGTATGTTACCAGGCTACCAGTGAAGGGATATCCAGCATACCAATACCACATGGGAAACACTCCACTATCCACCACAGAGGCAGAGAAAGACCTGGGAGTGTATGTTACCAGGCTACCAGTGAAGGGATATCCAGCATACCAATACCACATGGGAAACACTCCACTATCCACCACAGAGGCAGAGAAAGACCTGGGACTATATGTTACCAGGCTACCAGTGAAGGGATATCCAGCACACCAATACCACATGGGAAACACTCCACTATCCACCACAGAGGCAGAGAAAGACCTGGGAGTGTATGTTACCAGGCTACCAGTGAAGGGATATCCAGCATACCAATACCACATGGGAAACACTCCACTATCCACCACAGAGGCAGAGAAAGACCTGGGAGTATGTTACCAGGCTACCAGTGAAGGGATATCCAGCATACCAATACTACATGGGAAACACTCCACTATCCACCACAGAGGCAGAGAAAGACCTGGGAGTGTATGTTACCAGGCTACCAGTGAAAGCCAAATCGCAGCGGACGGGTTAAAGAGTAGCTCCCTCAAAATGAATGGTCCATATATATATAGTCACTGCCAACCTTACGACCATAGCATAAAAATAGTTACACTGCATAATGGATGTTTTAGTAAAGTTGGGGGCATACGCTAGAGCAGCACATGGCCTCGGTGCTCATCTCCGTAACATTGGCCCTTGAGCCTGTGGTGGGAGGGAGCCCATTACCCCGGGACACAGGACCAGCATGACATCTGGGTTACCACAGTTTACCTTCCCCAGGTTTCCCCAGGTACCCATTTATCGACCAGCCCGAAAGGGAGGATGAACAGCTGGGTGAGATGCATGCCGACTGCCCGGGCCGGGATTCGAACCCAGGCACGCGGAGTAGAAGCCAGTTACGCTGACCACTAGACCTCGGAGGCGTATATGTTTTAACTATCGTCTATATAGATTCTAACGAAGTGTTGTTATATTTCTGCCATACAAAACTGACTGAACTAACGACCGTCTGTATCAAGTTCCTCCATCGTCTAAGGGTTGAGGTACGAAAGGGCCGCTGCTTACCATGGTCACTAATGATGTTATCTTCTCCATGGTTGCTCTCCTCCGCTCTGGACGTGACGGGAAGATCCACTACACTGAAAAGAAAGGAAGAATTGTCAGTTTATTGTGCTCTTGGAAAACCACATTGCTACCCAGACATACATATACACACTTAAATATGCATACATGAATACATCACATAAATATGCTGTCAGGAAACCATCTTGCAACACACACACATACGCATATCACTGCTAAATGAGCTCATGGAAAACTACCTTGCTACGCACACACACACACACACACGCACACATAAATTATACATACATGAATATATCACATAAATATGCTGTCAGGAAACCATCTTGCAACACACACACATACGCATATCACTGCTAGATGCGCTCATGGAAAACTACCTAGCTACGCACACACACACACACACACACACACACACACACACACACACACGTAAATTATACATACATGAACATACCAATTAAATATGCTCTCAGGAAACCATCTTGCAACACACATGCGATTTTTTTTTTTTTTTTTTTTGGTACCCTTTTTGTTGCCCTTTTGCTGTATCCTTTCATGTAAATAAAAAAAAATAAAAAAATAAAAAATAAAAAATCACTGTGCTCTCGGAAAACTACCTTGTTCACACACACACACACACACACACACACACACCCACGGCATCACAGTAAGCATCATATTAGTATTCATTAACAGTCATGTGGCTAATTTGACTTTATAATTCTACTTCTGGGACGGAGTTAGCAAGAAGTGTTGGATTTCCACAGTTGACGTATTACAATCTCAGTCGTAAAAAGTTATATAAAAATACCAAGAAAACCAACTAATCTAGAACATTCTAAATATCACACTTGCATTACAATGACTTATTTTTTCATGTTAATAGCTATATCATCTCTCTTGTGTGGGAGGTGACTGGCAGGCATAGACGTAACAGGGTAGCAGCGACGGGCCAAATTTGTGGCTTTACCGTGTACCAGCGATGGGTCAAATTTGTGGCTTTACCGTGTATCAGCGATGGGTCAAATTTGTGGATTTACCGTGTACGAGTGACGGGCCAAATTTGTGGCTTTACCGTGTACCAGCGATGGGCCAAATTTGTGGCTTTACCGTGTACCAGTGAAGGGCCAAATTTGTAGCTTTACCATGTACCAGTGAAGGGCCAAATTTGTGGCTTTACCGTGTAGCAGCGATGGGCCAAATTTGTGGCTTTACCGTGTACCAGCGACGGGCCAAATTTGTGGCTTTACCATGTACCAGCGACGGGCCAAATTTGTGGCTTTACCATGTACCAGCGACGGGCCAAATTTGTGGCTTTACCATGTACCAGCGACGGGCCAAATTTTTGCTATGATATAAACCCCCCAAAAAATAGATGATACATAAACTGATCACAAATGCTTTGATATATATTATGAAATGGTTTGCGTGAGTGATGATTTTTTTCTCATTTTTCTCGCTCAGAGGGGCCTTTAAGAAACATGATCCCCGCAGCTACCAGGTTAAAATTCTTCCTTGCTGCATCACTCTTACAACACAAACACATAGCATCTTGTATATCCATAAGAACATAAGAGCGTAAGGAGTCTGCAAGAGGCCGGTAGAGTAATATGGTGAGAAGAGACAGTTAATAATATAATACCATTGACGAGCGGTGTGCGTGGATAAGCAGAAAAGTGGACCGAGAGGAGGAGGAGGAGGACCTACGATGCGATACAAAGCGATACGGGTCAATAGAAGAAAAGAAAAATACAAGGCAACTCCTACTCCGACCTTTTGATTCTTGACCTGACCCTATACTTACCCCTGAGCTATGCAAGTTAACCCAGAGATTGTGACCATGCCTTCAACCCTTGTCAAACTAACGCCACTTAAGAGGAGAAAAGAGAACTGACCCGCGACATAAACAGCCTTGGAGCCAAACTCTCATAAAAGCGTTACCTGGATTTCTTACCTAGATGGAGACACGCCCCATCTAAAACCAGCGATGTCTCAGATCAAAACAGCAGCAGACGGTTTTCATGAAGATGGTCAGATGGGTGGATAATATGACATCGCGAGATGGCACGGACAACTACAATTTTCAAGACACAGTCAACAAAAACAATCCATATAAAAAACACCCAAAAGAACAACCAAACCACTAGAACAAATGAATCAAACTCGTATAAAATCAGACCAAGATGCCTCACCACGCACTCTATGGTAATCTAACATCACTTGAGGCTAAAAAGAGGAGATAAAATTGATCCTTGAAGCCAAAACTCTCATAGAAGCCTCGTTAAATGTTGAAGAATGTGGCAGTGATGACCTCGCCAAGCACTTAAGGTAAACTAACATCATTTGGGGCTTAAAAAAATAATAGTGAACCTTGAACCCAAAACTCTCATAAAAGCCTTGTTAAATATGAACTTGGGCGGCAAAATGTTGAAGAATATTTAATTTAATTTCTAGGGGACCCGCAGAGGGCCACTCTCGGGGGGATTCAAGGGGCCAGGACAGGATTAGGATAAGGGTTAGGATGAGGAAAGATATTGGGACATGGTGAAGGGCCAGGATTAGGGAGATAATGATTGATGATGCTATCCCTAAATGTGTCAAGAGTGGGACTATTAACTACATGAGATGGGAGATGATTCCACTCTTGGATGCTGCAGGGAAAGAATGAATGTTTGAATATACTTGTGTTAGTCTGGTAAGTGTGGTATTTAAGGTTGTGGCTGCCTCTAGTGGATCGTGTAGTTGTCGGGTGTAAATAAGTGTCTTTGTTTATGTCTACTAAATTGTTTGTGATTTTATATAGCATTTGTTGTCTGTGTATTTGTCTCCGTGTTGCTAATGGGTCCAGTTTTATGTCTTGTTTAAGCAAAGTGACTGATGTAGTTTGTCTGTAATCACGTCTGGCCCATCTTGCAGCTTTGTTTTGTATAGCCTCTAATTTATTTATGTTAGCGTTAGTGAGTGGGTCCCAGATGGTGTCACAATATTCTATGTGTGGCCGAACGAGTGTTTTGTATGCAAGAATTTTGATGTTTGTGTTACACCTGCTAAGGTTCCTGTGCTGTGAGCTCTAACCTAACCTAACCTAACCTAACCTAACCTAACCTAACCTAACCTAACCTAACCAACCTAACCTAACCAACCTAACCTAACCTAACCTAACCTAACCAACCTAACCTAGCCTAACCTAACCTAACCAACCTAACCTAGCCTAACCTAACCTAATAGGGTCGATTTACAAGACATATTGCAGCCCAAGAACACATATTTGACAAGGCTTTCGTAGGAGTTGTGGGCATTTTCAGGGGTAGTTTTATGACCCTGGTAGTAGTAGTGTGCGTCTTCTTCTGTACTGTGAACCTGAAGAAACACCCATTGGAACCCGACTGACCCCCTCTTTGACCTTTAGAAATGGCTGATGTGGGAGGCGAGAGTATCTTATAATACCAAACTACAAAGGGCCGTATTTTAAAACATTTCGGCGCCCAAGTTCACCTATTTGACAAGGCTTTCCTAGGAGTTTTGGGCATTTCCAGGAGTAGTTTTATGACCCTGGTGGTAGTTTGACCCTTCTTCTGTACCGTGAACCTAAAGAAACACTCATTGGAGCCCGATTGATGCCCTCTTTGACCTTTAAAAATAGTTGATGTTAGCAGCGAAAGTCTTAAAATACCGACCTTTGGCCCTGATGTTGCTCAAGTGTGTGTTCCACCGCATGTCAGCTGAGATGAGTGAGCCCATGTGACAGTGATGACCTCGCCAAGCACTTAAAGGTAAACTAACGTCACTCGGGGCTTAAAAAAACGAGATAAAAGTGAACTCACCCGCGACATGAGCAGCCTTGGAGCCCCCGCCGCCTTGTCCCACCCACGTGCAGAGTGTAAACAAACGTTCCGCTCCCGATCACGTGACCTTCCCAAGAAACGTTTCCCGTGTAACTGTATTTTGTTTTCTCTTTTACTTTTTTACTCTCTTACTTTAGTTTCTTTTTTTCCTTCTTTCTTGCGTTCGTTTTTCTTATTTTTTTCCTTCCTTTCTTTCTTCCTTTTTTTTCGTTCTTTTTCTTTCTTTCTTGCTGTTTTTCTTTCCATTCATTAATTCTCTCTTTGCATCCTTTCTTTCTTTCTTTCTTTATACTTTTGAGACTGCCCACATGCATTAATTACTAGTTATTCGTATTAAAGAAAGGGAAAAAAGGTGGTTTGACTGAATATAAACAAACTTGAACTTCCCACCTAAATTATCACGTACCTTTACGAATGTCCCCCCTTCGACTGTACTTTTCCTCTTAATACCAGCCTTTTTAATTAATACCATCCACATGCATCAATCAAAAGTCACATGTGTTTAAATAGCAAATGAAGTCGTTTGTTTCTCTAATATGGGAGTAAAGAGTAATTGGCATACTTTCTCGATATGGCGGACTCCACATCTATTTATTATTATTATTTTATTTCTCTGGATACACGCTCGACATCCTTGCAGCAATCAGTTATATTATGCATAAGAGTGTAATGTTTTTTTTATTTACACCAGAGTCAGTCCAAGGGCATAAAAAAGTTACATATGTTAAAAAAAGCCCGCTACTCACTGCTCCTAAAAAGAGTTAAGGGAGTGGCCGAAAGAGAGGTCAATTTCGGGAGGAGGGGTGTCCTGATACCCTCCTCTTGAAAGAGTTCAAGTCGTCGGCAGGAGGAAATACAGATGAAGGAAGATTGTTCCAAAGTTTACCAGCGTGAGGGATGAAAGAGTGAAGATGCTGGTTAACTCTTGCGTATGGGATTTGGACAGTATAGGGATGAGCGAGTAGAAAGTCGTGTGTGGCGAGGCCGCGAGAGAGGGGGAGGCATGCAGTTAGCAAGTTCAGAAGAGCAGTCAGCGTGGAAATATCGATAAAAGATAGAAAGAGAGGCAACATGGCGGCGAAATTTAAGAGGTAGAAGACTATCAGTATGAGGAGGAGAGCTGATGAGACAAAGAGCCTTAGACTCCACTCTGTCCAAGAGAGCTGTGTGAGTGGAGCCCCCCCACACGTGAGATGCATACTACATACCAGGGCGGACAAGGCCCCTGTATATGGATAGCAACTGTGCGGGGGAGAAGAACTGGCGGAGACGATACAGAACGTCCAGCCTCGAGGAATAACGTACAAGCTGTGTGTTTCTGTGTTTTATTCAAGCGAAGGGAGTCGTTAGCTGCCAGGCACAATGATGCAATCCAGCTTTGTGGTGTCGTGAGCTTCCATATATTTACAGAACTTAGCCCACCAAACAACGGAATAATATAATGTGAATAGATATATTTCGTATAGAGAAAGAAAGAAAGGATGCAAAGAGAGAATGGGTGAATGGAAAGAAAAACAGCAAGAAAGAAAGAAAAAGAAAAAAACGAAAAAAAGGGAAGGAAAGAAAGAATAAGAAAAACGAACGAAAGAAAGAAGGAAAAAAGAAACTAAAGTAAGAGAGTAGGAAAGAAATAGAAAAAAGAATGAAAGGAAAGAAAAGAATAAAACGAAAGAAAGAAGGAAGGAAAGAACGAAAGAAAGGAAGAGAGATAAGAAAGAAGGAAAATAGAAACGAAGAAAGAAAGAAAGGAAGGAAAGAAGGAGAGAAAGAAAGAAATACCTACGAATGAAAGAAGGAAAAAGAAAAAAAAACGAAAGAAAAGGAAGGAAGGAAAAGAGAAAGAAAGGAAGAAAGATAAGAAAGAAGGAAAATAGAAACGAAGAAAGAAAGAAAGGAAAGAAGGAGAGAAAGAAAGAAAAATACCTACTCCTCACCATCCCAGACCAAACCTGTTCTCTACCCCGTACTAACCTGTCATTATCTGGCCTTCTTACCTGCCGGGCCTCGCTTTCCATGACTAACACAACACATAGGGAAGCCACACACTGCCCCAGCACCCCAAAAATAGACAGATTCTTTACTAATACATAAATACATACATACATTTCATTCCCTTTCTTTCATTCTTTCCTTTCTTTCAATTCATTCATCAATAACCGTTTCTTTCTCTTTCTTTTTCTTATTTTCCTTTCTTTCTTTCCTTCTTTCTTTCCTTTCTTCCTCCCTTTCTCTCTCTCGTTTCATTCATTAATATCCCTTTCTTTCTCCCTTTCTTTAACTGATGCTTTACGTTTTTTTACTATATAGCGTGTGAATTAGCATTTCGTCTTTGCTTGTGTTTGAAAAGCTCACAAATATAACAGTAAACACCTATATGATTCTGATGTTTTAAGTACATGGATGTTTATATGTCTTGAAACTCTTACAAACACTCTCCACAGGTAGGCAAGGTCAGGTAACACACACACACACACACACACACACACACACACACACACACACACACACACACAGACTCGCAGACATACAAGGGCAGTAAGCACCGACCTCCTCCCAAGTATTATTCTTAGACAACATTAAATAAACACAAAATTAATCGAGTTTCATATCAGTTTACAGTTTCCTTCACCGACTCCCTGAACACACACACACACACACACACACACACACACACACACACACACACACACACAAGCTATCAACAATGACGCAATGTGATGATATAGGGGACATATACAACAAGAATCAGTCCCGTAAAAAAAGAAGAAAAACACAAACTGCCATACACAAAAATAAATATAGGCTGCAGTAAAGGAGAGGCTGCCGCACCTTAGGATCGCATAATGAATAGAAGTAATAAATGAATAATTAATATTGACACGCCTTGAATGACGACAATAGGAGAAGAATGAAGAGATTAAGATGCAAACGAATGAGTGAAGGAATGGAGGAAAAAAAGGGATGAGGGAAAAATGAGGGAAAATAATACAAAGACACAAAAAAGAAGGAAAGAGAGAAAGACTGAGAGAGAGATAAATATATAGATGAAGATGGAAACGAATGATGGAGTGAAGGAAAAAAGTTATAAATAGGTGAAGATGAAGAAAAAAACAAACAAAGACATAAAAAAAGAAGTATATGAATAGAGAGAAAGACTGGAAAAGATAGAGATATAAAGATGAAGATGGAAACGAATGAGGAAGTGAGGAAAAAAATGTGAAAAAAGGAGACAAAAGCAGAAAAAACAAACTCAAAAGACACATTAAAAAGAAGTGTATGAAGAGAGAGAGAGAGAGAGAGAGAGAGAGAGAGAGAGAGAGAGAGAGAGAGAGAGAGAGAGAGAGAGAGAGAGAGAGAGAGAGAGAGAGAGAGAGAGAGAGAGAGAGAGAGAGAGATGCAACCAAATGAAGAAATCGAGAAAATAATGTGAAAAAAAAGAAAAAAAAGAAAAAACAAACAAATTGAAAAGACAAAAAAAAATAAAGTGTATAAGTAAATAAAAGTCTTGAAAGAGAGATAGATACATACCTAAACAAACAAACAAACAAACAAATAAAAAAAAACAGGGGAGGGGAGAAGGGTATACTTTCAAGGCTAACGTGACTATGAATACCTGCTAACACTTGTCTGCCTTCACAAACACTTAAAACACGACTACAACAGAGAAAGGAAGGAGAGAACGACACGTACAGGACATGTGTTTTCCTATTACACACACACACACACACACACACACACACACACACACACACACACACACACACACACACACACAAACACGTAGCGGAAGTCCAGAATTCCCAGAAGTTGAACGGCGTCAAGAAAACAAAGGAAAGTGTTTTAATATGCCAAGCTTCCGGACTTCGAACCTAAGATATGGAATTAGAAGATAACGTAATGGTGTCAGAATGTTTGTGAGTTTGTTGTTTTTATGTGTGTGTGTGTGTGTGTGTGTGTGTGTGTGTGTGTGTACCGCCTCACCTCGGTCTAAATTTAACCTTCGTAGGCCTCTTATCTTTTTTTGAAGTACGTGAGATGGTACACGCGTGGTGGTGGTGGTGGTGGTGATGGTGGTACTGAGTGGAGGTGTAGGATGGGGGAGATGTAGATAGAGGTGGTGGTGGTGGTGGTGGTAGCGGTGGTGTTGGTGGTACTGAGTGGAGGTGTAGGAAGGGGGAGATGTAGATAGAGGTGGTGGTGGTGGTGGTGGTGGTGATAACGCTTGACTCTTGAGTGCATTCGTACGCTGAGAGGATGCAAGATAATAATAATAATAATAAGTATAAGAATAATAATAATAATAATAATAATAAGAACAACAACAACAACAACAACAACAACACAAACACACTCACACACAAACACACAGATAATACAAACAAAAACAAAAAAATATATATAAACAAGAAAATCAAGAAAAAAACAAGCAAACGACAAATTGAAAGAAGTAAAACATGACCAAAAAAACAAAGAAAATAACAAAAGACAACACAAAGAAAAACAACAACAACAAAAAACCACCACCACCGTAATATTTAAGTGTGGTAATGGTGGTGGTGGTGATGGTGAGGGTGTCCGGTATGTCCCTAAAGACTCATAATCACAGCCTCTTTATCTCGCGTTGTCCCGAAGCCTTTATCTCTTAGGCAGGGGTAACGAAAGTGGTGGTGGTGGTGGTAGGAGGGGGTAGTGGTGGGGGGGGGTAGTGGTGGTGGTGGTGGTAGGAGGGGGTAGTGGGGGGGGGTAGTGGTGGTGGTGGTGGTGGGGGGAGGGGTCGTGGGTGGAGGGTAGTGGTGGTGGTGGTGGTAGGAGGGGGTAGTGGGGGGGGTAGTGGTTGTGGTGGTGGTGGTGGTGGTAGAAGGGGGTTGTGGAGGGGGTAGTGGTGGTGGTGGTGGTAGGAGGGGGTTGGGGGGGTAGTGGTGGTGGTGGTATTTTCGTCTCTATCTGTCCCCATGATCCGTCGTCGGGGGCTGAGAACACACTAGTTTCCGCTGACGAGATATATATATATTTTTTTTACATCCTCGCCCATAGCGCCGGTAGGCTTTCTTCAGGGGTAAGATGGTCAGCCCAACCCCGTCATGGCGCAGGCAATTTTTATAGTGGCGCCAGTTATGCTCGGCTCATGCTGCCCCCTGGAACTCATTCTTGATTCACTGGACGGTTTCTTCTAGAGTCCGGGTTGATAGGTGGTCTTCAGGACAGCATGTGGGTAGTCTTAAGCCACTCGGCGGTGACTGACAAATCCCAGATGGCAACGTGGGGATTCGAACCGACGTTGTCCATGGCGTGGTGAATGTGAGCCCAGCACGCTAACCACTCCCTTTGTTTGACAGTTCCCTCATGTATCTCATAAATACAGTTAATGCTTTGAGTTATCCACGTCTCTCATTTAGTGCTCTATAAGTTACCCCCGTCTACCAGTTAGGGCTTCAATTTACCCCTTTCTACAATGTGGGGCGTGTTATCCTGAAGGTCCGTCGTTCGAGTCCAGCCCGCCGCTACAAGGTGACACTGTTTAATCATCTCCGAGTGGCCTAAGACTACCCACATGCTGTCCTGAAGACCACCTAACATCCCGGACTCCAGCGAAACTCATGTGAAACTCCGGGGAGCAGAATGAGCCAAGCAAGAATGGCGCCACTATAAAACACTTGCCTGCGCCACTAACGACCTACTGACCCTAACCGTAGAAGAAAAACAATACACTGTAGATAATAGCAGATTGTAGAACTGAGCTGAAGTATTTTACAGACTGAAGTTAAAAGGGTTGGGACAATCTTTAGTATAGAGCTGAATCATTTATCTAGTTATCTATTAAGAGGTTGAAGATTGCGATGTTAGAGAGACTGTTACCGCTAAAAGACAGTCGCTCCGTCATCTTATAAGGGGGACACAGTTAAATTCGCGTGTATTAAGAGAGTTGGGACAGTCTTTAGTGTGGTACTGAATCATTTATCTAGTCATCGATTAAGAGGTTAAGACTGCGATGTTAGAGAGACTGTTACCGCTAAAAGACTGTCACTCCGTCATGTTATAAGGGGGACACAGTTAAATCCTCGTGTATTAAGAGAGTTGGGACAATCTTTAGTGTGGTACTGAATCATTTATCTATTCATCGATTGAGAGGTTGAAGATAGCGATGTTAGAGTGACTGTTACCGCTAAACGACTGTCTCTCCGTCATGTTTTAAGGGGGACACAGTTAAATCCGCGTGTATTAAGAGAGTTGGGACAATCTTTAGTGTGGTACTGAATCATTTATCTATTCATCGATTAAGAGGTTAAGACTGCGATGTTAGAGAGACTGTTACCGCTAAAAGACAGTCGCTCCGTCATGTTGTAAGGGGGACACAGTTAAATCCGCGTGTATTAAGAGTCAGGACAATCTTTAGTGTGGTACTGAATCATTTATCTATTCATCGATTAAGAGGTTAAGACTGCGATGTTAGAGTGACTGTTACCGCTAAACGACTGTCTCTCCGTCATGTTGTAAGGGGGACACAGTTAAATCCGCGTGTATTAAGAGAGTTGGGACAGTCTTTAGTGTAGTACAGAATCATTTATCTAGTCATCGATTAAGAGGTTAAGACTGCGATGTTAGAGAGACTGTTACCGCTAAAAAACTGTCTCTGTGTCATCTTGTAAGGGGGACACAGTTAAATCCGCGTGTATTAAGAGTCAGGACAATCTTTAGTGTGGTACTGAATCATTTATCTACTTATCGATTGAGAGGTTGAAGAGAGCGATGTTAGAGAGACTGTTACCGCTAAAAAACTGTCTCTGCGTCATGTTATAAGGGGGACACAGTTAAATCCTCGTGTATTAAGAGTTAGGACAATCTTTAGTGTGGTAATCATTTATCTAGTTATCGACTGAGAGATTAAGATTGCGATGTTAGAGAGACTGTTACCGCTAAAAGACTGTCTCTGCGTCATGTTATAAGGGGGACACAGTTAAATCCTCGTGTATTAAGAGTTAGGACAATCTTTAGTGTGGTAATCATTTATCTAGTTATCGACTGAGAGATTAAGATTGCGATGTTAGAGAGACTGTTACCGCTAAAAGACTGTCTCTGCGTCATGTTATAAGGGGGACACAGTTAAATCCTCGTGTATTAAGAGTTAGGACAATCTTTAGTGTGGTAATCATTTATCTAGTTATCGACTGAGAGATTAAGATTGCGATGTTAGAGAGACTGTTACCGCTAAACGACTGTCTCTCCGTCATGTTATAAGGGGGACACAGTTAAATCCGCGTGTATTAAGAGAGTTGGGACAATCTTTAGTGTAGTACAGAATCATTTATCTATTCATCGATTAAGAGGTTAAGACTGCGATGCTAGAAAGACATTTGCCACTAAAATAAAACCTAATCGCATCACATTACAAACAAGACATAGTGACTTCTCGTGCGCTAAGAAAGTAAGGACACTCTACAGGTTAGTACTAATTCATTAACTGAGTTATTAAGAGGTAAGATAAGGTCATAGAGACTGTTACCACTAAAATAAAACCTGATTGCGTCATATAAATAAACAAGAGAGTGACTTCTCGTATGCCAAGACCCTGACCTGACTCTCCCTTCTGCCCCTCCCTTCCCACACCCTTCTCATTTCCCATTCTGTGTGTGTGTGTGTGTGTGTGTGTGTGTGTGTGTTTAAGAGAGCAAGTACGATTTCTTTTCATGTGATCGACTGAGGAATTACAGGGCAGCGCTGACAGGATTGTGGCTGGCGCTGAAAGAATGTCATCTACGCTAAAAAGGTCCTCCAGTGTCTCGCGTGTGAAGATAGGTAAGGACGAAGCCTGTTTTTGTCACCGAGATAAGATGAGATAGGCGGCGGTCAGTCCAGTCCAAGGTGACGAGATTGTGGATTGATTCGAGGTTATCTTACGAAGCCTCCCTACACCTTTACCAGATTGTACTATTCAGCTTATTATTGTATTTACCGGTGATAGGGCCACCGTTGCCAGATTATCGTATTCACCACAACGTATTTATAATTTTTAAGCCTCAAACTCTCGTACCTACACAAATATCGACAGAGAATCATCAAAGCTAGCATTAAAACTGTTATTTATTGAAGTTTGTTTGTTTTTCACTATAGTTATCGGTCAGAAACTACAAAATGCAATGCGATGAGTACGATACTTTGGCAACGCTGGATAGGGCCATGTTCCCGTTGAGCAGCGAGTAGCGGGCTTTTTTTTTTTTATTATTGTATTATTTGTGTGTCCTTGAGCTGTCTCCTTTGTTGTAAAAAAAAAAAAAAAAATCCACCATGCACACCATCAACTTCTTTCAACACCTTTCTGCCTCATTACCAACTGCATCACCATCACCACCATCACCACCACCCAGACATCACCATCACCACCATCACCACCACCCAGACATCACCATCACCCATCACCACCACCCAGACATCACCATCACCACCACCCAGACATCACCATCACCCATCACCACCACCCAGACATCACCATCCCCCCATCACCACCATCACCACCACCCAGACATCACCATCCCCCCATCACCACCATCACCACCACCCTGACCCACCACGAGTAGAACAGGAAGCACCTCACACACTCCCTCCCAGCCCTCTTCCCCCCTACCACTACCAGTAACGCTATCGAGAAAAAGAAACACTATCAATAAAAGAAGTTACGAGTCCGAGGATTTTATTTGCTATTATCAAGGTGAGATATGAAGACACTGGGTGGGGTAGGAAGGGGTAACGGGGTATAGATATCTTCCTTCGTGGTCCAAGTTCCATTATACCATTAAGAGCAATGCATAGATTTTTGCCACGATCGCTTTCTCCCCTCCTCTTACTGTTAGTCTTCTGCCTCTTAAATTTCCCCGCCATGTTGCATTTCTTTCTATCTTCTATCCATATTTTCATGCTGACTGATCTTCTGGACTTGCTAACTGGATGCCTCTTCTAACGTGGCCCAGCTGCACACGACTTTCAACTCTTGCTTATTCCTATACTGTCCAAATCCCTTATGCAAGAGTTAACCAGCGTCATTCTTTCATCGCTTCCGCTGGTAAACTTTGGCTCACCACTATTACAACTACTACTACTACTACTACTACTACTTCTACTACTACTACTACTACTTCTGCTACTACTACTACTACCCTCCTCCTCCTCCTCTTAATGATCATGAAAGTCAGTTGTCGGGAAAAGATTAACACTTAGAATCACACAGACCAACTAACAGACAAACATTCTCGGGTATAAATCAGATAAATGATAAGACGAGAAGAATGCGTTTCACTGCAACATCAAAGCACACGAAAAAATAACTTACTGATAAAGGACGAAGATAAGACGTGGCGGCCAAATGCAATAACAAGAGAGAGAGAGAGAGAGAGAGAGAGAGAGAGAGAGAGAGAGAGAGAGAGAGAGAGAGAGAGAGAGAGAGAGAAAAAAAAAAAAAACCGATATACGAATAGATAGATAAAAAGAGAGAAGAAGAAGAAGAAGAAGAAGAAGAAGAAGAAGAAGAAGGGAAGGAAAATAAGCAGAAAAAAGGGAAAACGAAGAAAATGAAAGGAAAACAAAAGGAAATAATAAGGAGGAAGGAAGGAAGGAAGAGAGAGAGAGAGAGAGAGAGAGAGAGAGAGAGAGAGAGAGAGAGAGAGAGAGAGAGAACCACACAACTGCACTAGGCTATTTTTATTCTAACGTAGCTCCTAAATTTAAACCCAAGACCATTATAAATATCTTCTTACTCAACTCTTACAACACAACCTAATTCATATTCTTGCGTCATTTGTTCTTCTTCTTCTTCTTCTTCTTCCTTTTCTTGTTCATGTCCTTCTTCTTCTTCTTCTTCTTCTTCTTCTTCTTCTTCTTCTTCTCCTTCTTCCTTTTCTTCTTGTTCTTGTTCTTGTTCTTGTTCTTCTTCTTCTTCTTTCTTTTCTTCTTGTTCTTGTTCTTCTTTTTCTTCTTCTTCCACGATAGACAAAACGAAAAAAAAAAAAAAAAAAAAAAAACCCACTAAAGAATCGGTTATATAAGATCTAATCCCCTTACAAGAGAGTCCAATCCTTCTTAAATAGCAGCAAACACGATTCAATCCCCCTTTAGAAGTGTTCAGTATTTCTTAACTTGCCAACAAAAACTCAAAACAGGACACAAAACAGAAAGAAAAACAACGTATCGATAAGATGAGATTCAGTTCCCTTTCTTTAAGTTATCAAGAAACGCAAGAGACGAAAAACGAAACAAAATCCACCAAAGAAACACTGAAGGATCGGTTATGTAAGATTCAAATCCTTTTAAGGGAGTTCAATCTTTGTTTTCACACTCGACATGTCAGCTGTCACATTACCTGCACTCCTCCTCCTCCTCCTCCTCCTCCTCCTATCGAGATAAAAACTAATCAGAAACATGGAGATAAAATAAAGAGGTTGAGGAGGAGGAGGAGGAGGAGGAGGAGGAGGAATATATCACATTTTCACCTTAAAGACATCCCATAAGTCAACATTCTCAAACGCTCTCTTCTCTCCCATCAACTGCTTCCAGAGGCCGAAAAGGAGATCAATCGGGTTCTAATAAGTGTTTTTTGAGGTTCACGGTGCAGAAGAAGGGTCAAACTACCACCCGGGTCATGAAACTACCCATGGAAATGCCCACAATGCCTATGAAAGCCTTGTCAAATGTGTGTTTCTTAGGTTCCCGGTACAGAAGAAGGGTCAAACTACCACCCGGGTCATGAAACTACCCCTGGAAATGCCCACAACGCCTATGAAAACCTTGTCAAATGTGTGTTTCTTAGGTTCACGGTACAGAAGAAGGGTCAAACTACCACCCGGGTCATTAAACTACCCCTGGAAATGCCCACAAAGCCTATGAAAACCTTGTCAAATGTGTTTCTTAGGTTCACGGTACAGAAGAAGGGTCAAACTACCAGGTCATGAAACTACCCCTGGAAATGCCCACAATGCCTATGAAAGCCTTGTCAAATGTGTGTTTCTTAGGTTCACGGTACAGAAGAAGGGTCAAACTACCACCCGGGTCATGAAACTACCCCTGGAAATGCCCACAATGCCTATGAAAGCCTTGTCAAATGTGTGTTTCTTAGGTTCACGGTACAGAAGAAGGGTCAAACTACCACCCGGGTCATGAAACTACCCCTGGAAATGACCACAATGCCTATGAAAGCCTTGTCAAATGTGTGTTTCTTAGGTTCCCGGTACAGAAGAAGGGTCAAACTACCACCCGGGCCATAAAACTACCCCTGGAAATGCCCACAACTCCTACGAAAGCCAAAAATGTATGTGCTTGGGCGTTGAAATGTTTATAAGAATGTCCCAAGACCATAATGTTTACGAGGGCTACGGAGGATTATTATACATCAGGCAGGGAGGAGACGCAATCACCTGTCCTGCTTCATAAAATAGTGTCTTCCATTTAGCGTAACCTGTTTCTGGGTCGTGATCTGTAGAGTCCCTTGATAGATAGTCCCGACAACATAAGATTTGGACGCCATTATTGGTCCTGTGCTAGCGTTTGAAAAGCACGGCGAAAACAGGCCCAATAATGGCGTCCAAATCTTAGGTAGTCGGGACTCTATAAGGGACTACAGATCACGACCCCAAAACAGGTTACGCTAATAGCCTCTTCCATTTAGCGTAACCCGTTTCTGGGTCGTGATCTGTAGTCCCTTGATAGATAGTCCCGACAACCTAAGATTTGGACGCCATTTTTGGTCCTGTTTTCACCACGAGAGCGTGTGCTAGTGTTTGAAAAGCGCGGCGAAAACAGGCCCAATAATGGCGTCCAAATCTTAGGTAGTCGGGACTCTATAACAGATTACAGGAAGACGCTATGGATTCCACGACACGACAATCAGTTCAGCTTCATCTTGCACGATAGACAAAACGAGACACATGAAAAAACACATATTATTCAGATGTCCTGGTGTGGATGGAGCGGCATTCCTGAAACTTCTCGCCTCTGTCTTGCCTCACCCAACCATGCATTTAGTTGACCCTGATGACATGCAACGTTGCGCAATGTTATGAGTTGGTATGCTGCCTGGCGTCTACTCGTAAGGCTCGGGTTCGATTCCCAGCACTCATTGGTGTTCATTACGGATATTTTCAGTGTGTTGCTGCAGTTTCTCTAAAGGGGGTTACATTAGTGAGAGTGGGTCACAGCGTTGCCAAATTATCGTACTCAGCGCATTGCATTTTCCTAGTTTCTGAGTGGTAACTCTAGCAAAAAAGAGCGAAAACCATCACTCTTGAACAGTTTCAACGATACCTTTAATTTTATATCGTTGTTTGTGTGGTTATGATGGTCTTGGAGCCTAAAAATGGTAAATGCTATGCTCAAAGTACGACAATTTGGCAATGCTGGGGTGGGGGGAGGGGGCGGTTGTAAACAAAAGACACATTAGTTATATGAGTGGCCAGTGTCATTTCTACTGCATTTTCTTACTTTCTGGTAATGTTTCCTGCAACTACGATTGCTGTAACTGATAAACAGTCGCCTATGAGGCTTTAATGACAAGTGTGACTTAATAATTATCGTGTCTCCGTAAGAGTGCGAGAGCTTTGCCAAGTTGGGTTCGGGAATATAATGCTCTGAGTACGATAATGTGGTGTCAGTCTCCTCTCCTCTTCATTCAAAAGCACATATGAAGGCTTGCAAGACACGTAGATACTGACTGGACCGTATTCTTAAGCATCTCATCGACCAAGCACACATTTGACAAGGCTTTCCTAAGAGTTGTGGGCATTTCCAGGGGTACTTTTATGACCCTGGTGGTAGTCTGACCCTTCCTCTGTACCGTGAACCTAAGAAACACACATTTGACAAGGCTTTCCTAAGAGTTGTGGGCATTTCCAGGGGTACTTTTATGACCCGGGTGGTAGTCTGACCCTTCCTCTGTACCGTGAGCCTAAAGAAACAAACATTGGACAAGGTATTCGTAGGCGTTGCGGGCATTTCCAGGGGCGCTTTTATGACCCTGGTGGTAGTCTGACCCTTCCTCTGTACCGTGAGCTTAAAGAAACACTCATTAGAACCCGACTGATCTCATTTTCGGCCTTTTAGAAGTAGTTGGTGTAAGAGACGGATGTGTCTGAGCATACCACCTGACATGCCCCAAATCCGTCTGATGGGGCAAAATCCTGTTACTAATGCTCCGTTTGATATAATTGCTCACGCTTTCTGGTTCAAGATAGATACACAGATGGATGGATAAATAGATACCGACACGGATATAGATAGTGACCTCGTGCTTGAAATTGATACTCCGTCTGATATGCTGGTCCACACTTCCTGTTCAAGATAGATAGTAGATAGATAGATAGATAAGAGATTGACTGGCTGACTGACTGACTGAGTGACTGGCTGACAGAGTGACTGACTGACTGAGTGACTGACTGAGTGACTGACTGATTGACTGACTGACTGATTGACTGATTGACTGACTGACTGAATGGCTGACTGGCTGACTGACTGACTATCGGACTATTTTGGGGGAGATGTTAGAATCTGTACAGAGGAGGATGACAAAGATGATTCAGGGGGTGAGAAACTTGCCTTATGAAGACAGGCTGAAGCAGTTAAATCTACACTCGCTAGAAAGGCGAAGGTTGCGAGGAGACCTGATCAAAGTCTATAAATGGATGAAGGGATTTAATAAAGGGGATGTCAATAAGATTCTGATAGTAAAAGAGCCAGGTGGGACGCGTGGCAATGGTTTTAAGTTAGACAAATTCAGATTCAACAAAGACATAGGCAAGAATTGGTCCACCAATAGAGTGGTGGACGAATGGAACAGGCTTGGGAGCCATGTTGTGGGTGCCAATACCGTAGATACATTCAAGAAGAGGTTAGATAAAGCCATGGATGGTGAGGTAAGGTGGGGTTGAGTGTACAGGAGCTGCCTTGTATAGACCAACCGGCCTCTTGCAGACTCCTTACGTTCTTATGTTCTTATAAATATAAATAAAATATGATTAAGGAAAGTTTGAGAAAATATCCACGATTTTTTTTATATATACACTAGATTAATTCATCCTTCTCTCTCTCTCTCTCTCTCTCTCTCTCTCTCTCTCTCTCAGGAACAAAGATTATATTTTTTACGTGACTTTCCATAAATACTGAGGATGAGAGAGAGAGAGAGAGAGAGAGAGAGAGAGAGAGAGAGAGAGAGAGAGAGAGAGAGAGAGAGAGAGAGAGAGAGAGAGAGAGAGAGAGAGAGAGAGAGAGAGAGAGAGAGATTTTCACTCTTTTCACAACCTCATATCGTTACAAAAAGGAGGAGGAGGAGGAAGAGGAGGAGGAGGAGGAGGAGGAGGAGGAGGAGGAAGAGAAGGAGGAGGAGACATGATATTTGGCGAACGATTAAAACTGAAATTAGAACACGCTCATTAAATTACACACACACACACACACACACACACACACACACACACACACACACACACACACACACACACACGACTTCCTTGATAAATGATCCGATTTTCTGGGCCAATAAGTCTCTCTCTCTCTCTCTCTCTCTCTCTCTCTCTCTCTCTCTCTCTCTCTCACTCCTCCTCCTCTTCTTCCTCCTCCTCCTCCTCCTCCTCTTCGGGAAAAAAAAAGAAAAAAAGAAAAAAGAAAAGGTAGGTCATGATTCCCTTGCCACAGGTCAGGTTACGTCTCTTTCCCACGTCTATTTGTCTTGTTAAGGAGGTTTCTGTGTGTGTGTGTGTGTGTGTGTGTGTGTGTGTGTGTGTGTGTGTGTGTGTGTGTGTGTGAGAGAGAGAGAGAGAGAGAGAGAGAGAGAGAGAGAGAGAGAGAGAGAGAGAGAGAGAGAGAGAGAGAGAGAGAGAGATAATACGAGAGAGAGAGAATGAGAGAAAAATAATGCAATACTAAAATGATTATAAGAAAAAAACATTCATGATATGGAAAACAACAACAACACTACTACTCTGTTCCCTAATGCTATCTCTTCTAAATTTGAATTCAAAGCTGGATGTTGCGCCTACGTGCGCAACGACATCACTTGCTCTCGTGCCCACGACCTTGACTCTTCTGAATTTTCCACCATCTGGCTAAGACTTCATTGTCATTCTACTACTAAATACATCTGTGCTGTTTATCTCTCGCCTAACTCTACTGATTATGTAAAATTCTTTGACAAGAACTCTAAAGTGGAACACATCTTGACCCACTCTCCCTTCGCTGAAATCTCCATCTTGGGAGATTTCAATGTTCACCACCAGCTTTGGCTTTCATCCTCTTTCACTGACCAGCCTGGTGAAGAAGCCTACAACTTTGCACTCCTCAACGACCTAGAGCAGTTGGTTCAGCATCCTACTTGTATTCCCGACCGTCTTGGAGACAGGCCCAACATTCTGGACCTCTTCCTTACCTCTAACCCTTCTGTTTACTCTGTCAAACTGTTCTCTCCGTTGGGCTCCTCCGATCATAACCTGATTTCTGTATCCTGTCCTATCGCTCCTGTACACCCTCTGGACTCACCGAAGAGGTGATGCTTCTGGCATTTTGCTTCAGCTCGGTGGGACGACCTGAGGATGTACTTTTCCGATTTCCCGTGGAATGATTACTGCTTCCAGGAGAGAGACCCCTCTGTGTGTGCTCAGCGAATCACAGAGGTGATTGTCTCTGGAATGGAGGCATACATTCCACGTACTTTCTCTACTCCTCATGCTAAAAAGCCTTGGTTTAATCACGCTTGTTCTCGTGCTGTCAAAGATAGAGAGGCAGCTCACAAAAGGTACCAGAGCCTTCGCACTCCTGCTAACCATAATCTTTACATTTCTGCCCGGAATCGTGCCAAATCTATTCTCCGACTTACCAAAAACTCCTTCATTGATAGAAAATGTCAACACCTTGCTTTTTCTAATTCTTCCCGTGACTTCTGGCATCTAGCCAAAAACATCTCCTCCAACTTCACTTCTTCATCTTTCCCTCCTCTCCTTAGTCCTGACGGCAACACCGCCGTCTCATCTATCTCTAAGGCTGAACTCTTCTCTCAAACTTTCTCTAAAAACTCCACTCTGGACGATTCTGGGCATATTCCTCCTACTCATCCCCCCTCTGACTCCTTTATGCCTGTTATTAAGATTCTTAAGAATGATGTTTTCTATGCCCTCTCTGGCCTCAATCCTCAGAAGGCTTATGGACCTGATGGAGTGCCTCCTATTGTCCTTAAAAACTGTGCTTCCGTGCTGACACCCTGCCTGGTCAAACTCTTTCGCCTCTGTCTTTCAACATCTATCTTTCCTTCCTTATGGAAGTATGCCTTCATACAGCCTGTGCCTAAGAAGGGTGACCGTTCCAATCCCTTAAACTACCGTCCTAAAGCTTTGCTTTCTTGTGTATCTAAAGCTTATAAATCTATCCTTAACCGGAAGATTCAAAAGCACCTTTCCACTTCTGACCTTCTATCTGATCGCCAGTATGGGTTCCGTAAGGGGCGTTCTACTGGTGATCTCCTAGCCTTCCTAACTGATTCTTGGTCATCCTCTCTTAGCCGTTTCGGTGAGACCTTTGCTATTGCGCTGGACATATCAAAAGCCTTTGATAGGGTCTGGCACAAATCTTTGCTTTTCAAACTACCCTCCTACGGTTTCTATCCTTCTCTCTGTACCTTCATCTCCCGTTTCCTTTCTGACGGTTCTATTTCTGCCGTGGTAGACGGTCACTGTTCTTCCCCTAAACCTATTAACAGTGGTGTCCCACAGGGTTCTGTCCTATCTCCCACTCTCTTTCTGTTGTTCATTGATGATCTTCTTTCCAAAACGAACTGTCCTATCCATTCCTACGCCGATGACTTCACTCTGCATTACTCAACTTCTTTTAATAGAAGACCCACCCTACAGGAACTTAACGACTCAAGGCTGGAGGCGGCAGAACGCTTAGCCTCAGACCTTACTATTATTTCCGATTGGGGCAAGAAGAACTTGGTGTCCTTCAATGCCTCACAAACACAGTTTCTCCACCTATCCACTCGACACAATCTTCCAAACAACTATCCCCTATTCTTCGACAACACTCAGCTGTCACCTTCTTCAACACTAAAAATCCTCAGTCTATCTTTAACTCAAAATTTCAACTGGAAACTTCATATCTCATCTCTTTACTAAATCAGCTTCCTCGAGGCTGGGCGTTCTGTATCGTCTCCGCCAGTTCTTCTCCCCTGCACAGTTGCTGTCCATATACAGGGGCCTTGTCCGCCCTCGTATGGAGTATGCATCTCACGTGTGGGGGGGCTCCACTCACACAGCTCTCTTGGACAGAGTGGAGGCTAAGGCTCTTCGTCTCATCAGCTCTCCTCCTCTTACTGATAGTCTTCTACCTCTTAAATTTCGCCGCCATGTTGCCTCTCTTTCTATCTTCTATCGATATTTCCACGCTGACTGCTCTTCTGCCTCCCCCCCTCCCGCGGCCTCGCCACACACGACTTTCTACTTAAGCTCATCCCTTTACCGTCCAAATCCCTTACGCAAGAATTTACCAGCATCTTCACTCTTTCATCCCTCACGCTGGTAAACTTTGGAACAATCTTCCTTCATCTGTGCTTCCTCCTGCCTACGACTTGAACTCTTTCAAGAGGAGGGTATCAGGCCACCTCTCCTCCCGAAATTGACCTCTCTTTCGGCCACTCCTCTAACTCTTTATAGAAGCAGTGAGTAGCGGGCTTTTTTTTTTTAACGTTTGTTACCTTTTTTTATGCCCTTGGACTGACTCCTCTGCTGTAAAAAAAAAAAAAAAAAAAAAAAAAAATAGTTCTTTAGGGTTGTGTTGGGTAATGAGGAGGAGGAGGAAAAGGAGAAGGAAGAGGAGGAGGGGGGGGGGGGTAGGAAGGGCGTCAATACTTCCCCTAAAAAAGACAAATGGATTGGCTAAGGTTGATTGTAAGGTGAGATTGTGGGTCGCGTCACACGAGAGATGATCGAAGGAGTTATTACGGAAAGAAGAAGAGGAAGGAAGGTGAAAGAAGGGAGGAAAGGAGCAAGAAAAGATGGGGGAGGAAGGAAAGAGGAGGAGGAGAAGGGAAGGAAATGGAAAATGATTGAGAGAAGGGAGGACGAAAAGGAAGGAAGGAAAAAGGAGGAGAAGGGAAGGGAATGGAAAAGGATTGACAGAAGAGAGAAAGAAGAGAAAGGAAGGAAAGAGAGGAGGAGAAGGGAAGGAAATGGAAAAGATTGAGAGAGGAGAGGAAGGAGGGAAGGATATAAGGATGGAGAAAGGAAGGGAAGGAATAAAAGAAAGAAAGGATGAGAGGAAGGAAGAAAGGAAGGAAGAGATGGCAAGAAAGGAAGGAGACAAAAATGGAGAAAGGAAAGAAAGAAAATGGGAGGGAAGGAAGGAAGAAGGAAAATTGGGTAGGATGGAAGGAAGGAAGGAGGGATGAGAGAAAGGAAGGAAGGAAGGGGGGAAGGAAGGAAGGAAGGATGGTAGGAAGAAGAGAAGGAGATGAGGATGGAAAAAGAAAGGAAAGAAAGAGAAATGGAAGAGAAAGGAAGCAGGGGAACAGGGTAGGATGGAAGGAGGGAAGGAGGGATGAAAGGAAGGAATGAAGGAAGAGAAAGGAATGGAAAGAAAGGGCAAAATCAATTAAGAAGGAAGAAAGAAGGAAGGAGGGAGATTAGAGTCGAAATATAGAAAGAAAGGAAGGTTAAGGAAGGGAGGAAGAAAAGCAGGGAGGAAAATAATGGGAAAAGGGAAAGAAATGGGAAAGGGAGAGAAGGGAGGAATAGGAGGGAAAGAAGGGGAAGAAGAAGGGATGGAAGGAAGGAAAGGAGATTAGAATGGAAGGAAGGAAAGATAGGAAGGTTAAGGACGGAGGAAGAGAAGGAGAGAAAGGAAAAGAGGAAAATGAAAGGAAAAGAAAGTGAATAAAGGTTCGGCTATCAGTGCAGGATAGCCGCGGACACCAAGAGCAGGGCTTGGCTGCGTTACAAGTCCCATCCTTCTCAGCATAATAAAACCTTACACAGAGAAGCCTGCAAGAACATGAGCCGAGTGCAAAAACAGGCTATACAACGCTGGAAGGAGGTAATGAAGACCAAGCTCAGCGGACAGTCTGTGGGTAACAAGGAGTGGTGGAGTGGAGTGAAGCAAGTTGTTGTTGCTTCAAGCAGCAACAAGGCCTCTCGCCATCCCACCCCTCGTCAGGCCAGATGGGTCAGTGGCTATACGCGACAAAGACAAGGCGGAGCTACTGGCGGCCCACTTCTCTTCCAAAATGTCAGTACCGGACCCCCTCACCGCCCCCCCGAAGCTGCCATCCCTCACCAGGGCCTCTCTGGAGAGTCTCACTGTCACCATGGAGGAGGTAAAAAATCTGCTGCTGCAAATAGACCCCAAGAAAGCCCTAGGGCCTGACAACATCAGCCCTCACCTGCTAAGAAGATGCGCTGGCCAGCTCGCCCTACCACTTACCACCATCTTCAATAACATCCTTTCCACCTCCAAGTGGCCCACACTTTGGAAGAAAGCAAGAGTAGTGGCCATACACATGAATAAAGGCAAACAGGACCCAAAGAACTACCGCCCAGTATCCCTCCTCTCCACTGTTGGGAAAATCTTGGAGTCTCTTATAACAACCAAGTTCACGGCCTTCCTCGATTTCCACCATCTCCTCAACTCCAAGCAATTCGGCTTCAGGCAGGGAAGATCTGCTGCAGACCTGCTGCTCCTTCACTCTGCCTCATGGAACCACTCGCTGGACAAGGGACTCGACACCCTCGTCGTGGCTCTTGACATAGCCGGAGCCTTCGACAAGGTTTGGCACCAAGGCCTCATCGCCAAGCTGAAGAGCCTAGGTGTGCGAGGCGCCCTCCTGCAACTCATTGGGGACTACCTCCAGGACAGGGAATTACAGGTGGTGATTAATGGCCACACCTCAAGCCAGCACCCCATCAATGCAAGCGTGCCCCAGGGCAGCGTACTAGGGCCTCTACTGTGGAATCTTTATTTCAATGACATTCTCCAGCTCATCCCTGAGGCCCAGGCGTACGCTGACGATTGCACCCTTGCCTTCACCAGCGACAGACAGGACTGGCAAGGCACAGTGTGTTGCATCAACATGGCACTCGACAAAATTATCGCCTGGAGTGGCTGCTGGCAAGTCACCCTGGCCCCTGACAAAACGCAAGCAATGGTAATATCCCGCAGGCGAGATATCAACAATCTAGCCGGGCCGGGGACACAACTGGAGGGGAAAACGCTACCCCTTCAAGACTCCATCTCCATTCTCGGAGTGGAGTTCGACGCGGGACTCTCTTTCACCAACCATGCTAAAAAAATAACAAAAAATGCAGCATGGAAACTCAGCTGTGTACGGCGCATCTCCCATCTACTTGACGCCAAAGGGACTGAGGTGCTCTACAAGGCACAAGTACGCCCCCTCATGGAGTACTCCCCCCTCGCCTGGTCCTCCTGCCCTCCATCCTACCTTGCAACGCTGGATCGTGTCCAGGCCAGAGCCCAGCGTCTGATACAGCGCACAGGTCCTCAGCACGCGCGTGGCTCCCTGCAACCTCTCCAGGAGCGCAGGGATGTGGCAGGCCTGTGTGTAATGTTCAAGGCACACAACCTAAACACACCCCACCTGGCAGCTCTCAAGCTCCCCGCGCCCCCAACCCCCATACACTCCACCCGAGCAGCACCCCACAGACAGGAACAAGTGGCTGTACCCTTCTCCAGGACAGAACACCACTTCCGCTCCTTCCAGCCCCGCTACAGCCGCCTGTGGAACCAGCTTGTTCGCCACACCGACCTCCACCATCGCGCGTCACTTCAAGACTTCAAGCGGGAGGTGAACAGCTGGCTTAGGACCTCAAGGCAGTAACTCAATGTGTGTAATCTTGTACACAGCTATAGATAGATGAAGCTTAAAACCTTCAACTTTAGCACAATCTTTTGTAAACCTTGTTTAAATAAAAAAAGGAAACGAAAGGGAAGGAAAGGGAAGAGAAGGAAAGGAAAAGAAAGGTAAGGAAAGAAAACGGAAGGAGAGATAAGGAAAAGAAAAAAAGGGAAAGAAAGGAAAAGAAAGGGACGGAAAAGACAGGGAAGGAAAAGAAAGGGAATGGAAGGAAAGGGAAGGAAAGGGAAGAAGGGAAAGAAGAGGAAAGGAAAGGAAAAGGAGAAAAAAAGGGAAGGAAAGGGAAGAAGGGAAAGAAGAGGAAAGGAAAGGAAAAGGAGAAAAAAAGGGAAGGAAATGAAAAGAAAGGGAAGGGAAGGGAAGGGAAGAGAAGGAAAGGGAAGAGGAGGAAAGGAAAGGGAAGAGAAGGAAAGGAAAGGGAAGAGAAGGAAAGGAAAAGAAGAGAAGGAAAGGAAAAGGAAGGGAAGGAAAGGAAAGGAAAGGGAAGAGAAGGAAAGGAAAAGAAAAGAAAGGAAAGGGAAGGAAAGGAAAAGAAAAGAAAAAAAGGAAGGAAAGAAAAAGAAAGGAAAGAAAAAGAAAAGGAAGAGAAGGAAAGGGAAGGGAAGGGAAGGAAAAGGAAGGGAAGGGAACGAAAAAAAAAAAAAAGTAAAAAGTACAGCACTGCAACACACACACACACACACACACACACACACACACACACACACAAAACAGCCCTGGGGAATGTTTTATAATACGCAGAAGGAGGGAGATTTCTGGGAAGGGAGAGTGTTACCGTGTGTGTGTGTGTGTGTATGTGTGTGTGTGTGTGTGTGTGTGTGTGTGTGTGTGTGTGTGTGTGTGTGTGTGGTTACATTGTGTTGTGTTGCAAAGTTTCTCCCTTCCCTCCATCCCTCCCTCCTTTCCCTCCCTCCCTCCCTTCCTCCCTCCTTTCCCTCCGTTCCCTCCCTCCCTCCCTTCTCTCCATTCCCTCCCTCCCTCCTTTCTCTCCCTTCCCTCCCTTCTCTCCCTTCCCTCCCTTGTCTCTCATCCTCCCTCTCTTTTCCGTCTTTTCTTCATGTCCTCTCCTCTATCTTTTTTCCTTCCTTTCTCTCCCTTTTTCCTCCTTTAACTTCTCTCCCTTCCTTCCTTCCCTTCCTTCCTATCGTTACTCCTCTACCCTTCCGATATTCCTTCCCTTCCCTCTCTCTCTCTCTTCTTCCCTTCCCTTCCCTTCTATCCTCTCTCTCTTCTCTTCTCTTCCCTTCCCTTCTTTAAACATATTTCCCGCTTATAAATTACGCAAAAAACAACAGCTACTACTACTACTACTACTACTACTACTACTATCTACATACATTATACAACAATCCCCCCCAAAAAACTATAGATGAATGAAGATCCCGTCGATCCTATTCCCTTATAATTTTAGGCTTAGATTGTTTTGCTCTTTGGATCAAAACTTTAAATTCTTCCACTTCTTATTATTATTTATTATTCTTTCACTTATTACTCTTATTTATTAATGCAGTTCTCGGTTACTCTCTTATTTCAGTCACTTTCTCTCTTTTTTTTCACTTTTCATACTTTTTTTTTTTAACTTTTACTTCGTCAGAATAAGAATCGAGGAATTTAGTCAAACGGAACACACACACACACACACACACACACACACACACACACACACACACACCATGTACACAGAGAGACCACAAACCACCACCACTGCAACCACCTTCACCCCCACCCCCACCCCCACCTTCACCACCACCACCACCACCACCACCTTCACCACCACCACCACCACCACCACCGTTCAAGGATGAGACAGAGAAGATAGAAACTAAACTTAATCTCTCTCTCTCTCTCTCTCTCTCTCTCTCTCTCTCTCTCTCTCACCTGCGGTTAGAATCCTTATTTGGGGTAGATAAATAGGTAGGTATGGAGGTAGATGAAGGGAGGGAAGGGAAGAAGGGATGGAGGGAAGAAGAGAGAGAGAGAGAGAGAGAGAGAGAGAGAGAGAGAGAGAGAGAGAGAGAGAGAGAGAGAGAGAGAGAGAGAGAGAGAGAGAGAGAGAGAGAGAGAGAGAGTTATGAAACTTGGACTAACATGGACTAGCAGGCAGCAGAAAGCCTGTTGGCTCATTACTAGGCTGCCTGCGTTCAGTGATTTAATCAATCCGTTTGCCACAGGAGTGGCTTGCAGGGAAGGATTAAAGCACTTGTGCACCTTCTCTTGGATACGTTCAGTTCACTCCCGATGCAGCAAAGTGGCGATCAATGCGTTTCTTGAATGAGTTGATGGTCTCTGCGCTAACCACTTCTGCAGGGAGGCTGTTCCAGTGGCGAACAACTCTATTCGAGAAATAACTCCTGCCGATGTCGGTATTGCATCGCTTTAGTTGAATTGTTTTTCCGTTTTCTTGTTCTCAGGTTAGTTTGTAGCGTGAAGAGTTTGGAGTGATCAACGTTGCTGAGCTTGTTCAGGTACTTAAAGACTTGTATCATGTCTCCCCGCAGTCGTCTCTTTTCCAACGTGAAGAGGTTGAGTCGCTCGAGTCGTTCTTCATAGGGTTTCGTCCTCAGTGATGGTATCATCTTCGTGGCGCGGCGCTGTACTCTCTCAAGTAATTCAATGTCTTTCCTGTAATTAGGAGACCAGAATTGCACGGCGTATTCCAGGTGGGGCCTTACCAGCGAGTTATACAAGGATAACATAACTCCCGGCGTCTTGTATTCGAAGTTCCTCGCTATGAACCCAAGCATTGTATTGGCTTTCTTACAGGCGGACTTGCAGTGTTTTGTTTGTTTCAAGTCACTGCTGATGGTGACCCCGAGGTCTCTTTCCTCTTGCACTACATGTAGTGGTTCGCCACCCATGTGGTATGTGTGGTTGCTGTTTCTGGATCCGATATGCATTACTTTACATTAAGGGAAATACAGGGAGGAAGGGGAGGGAAGGGAGGAAGGAAGGAAGGATGGAAGGAAGGAGGGAAGGAA
>NC_066532.1:15877651-15880151 GCF_024679095.1 Eriocheir sinensis | reverse complement strand
CCATATCCCCCCAACCTCCTCCCCCACAACGGCGCCTGATTCATTAATTTGCCAGCTTCATCATTCTTCTCTCTGTTTCCTTCTTGTCTTCGTTCAACCCCAACACATCCCCTACACCCATATCCCCCCAACCTCCTCCCCCACAAAGGCACCTGGCTCGTTAATTCCACGTCTGACACACAAGCACAGAGCCAAGACCGAGACCAAGGGAGATCAACACCCCACCTGGCGCCTTGCCCTCCCCGCGGCCCGCCCCCTCGTCTGACAAGCCTGTGTTTTTCTAAGCGTCTCGGAGCTTCGGTTCGTCTGTTTGAAAAGCCTCTCGTCGTGGAAGTCGCTGTTTTTATCAAGGACTTTATAAATTGGAACTCGAGACGTTAATTAAAGAATGGGCCTCAGTACTTAACCCAGACAAACAGACAGACAGACAGAGAGACAGACACACCCAGACAGCAAGACGGAGACAGACGGAAACATAGCAAACAAGGAAACCGGTAAAACTCTTATATATGATACCTTAGACTTTTAAATGACCCAGACAGACAGACACAGAGACAGACACCCAGACAGCCAGACACAGACAGACACCCAGACACAGAGACAGACACCCAGACAGCCAGACACAGACAGACACCCAGACACAGAGACAGACACCCAGACAGCCAGACACAGACAGACACCCAGACACCCAGACACAGAGACAGACACCCAGACAGCCAGACACAGAGACAGACACCCAGACAGCCAGGCACAGAGACAGACACCCAGACACAGAGACAGACACCCAGACAGCCAGACAGAGACAGACACCCAGACAGCCACACACAGAGACAGACACCCAGACAGCCACACACAGAGACAGACACCCAGACAGCCACACACAGAGACAGACACCCAGACAGCCAGACACAGAGACAGACACCCAGACAGCCAGGCACAGAGACAGACACCCAGACACAGAGACAGACACCCAGACAGCCAGGCACAGAGACAGACACCCAGACAGCCAGACACAGAGACAGACACCCAGACAGCCAGACACAGACAGACACCCAGACAGCCAGACACAGAGACAGACACCCAGACAGCCAGACACAGACAGACACCCAGACAGCCAGACACAGAGACAGACACCCAGACAGCCAGAAAGAGACAGACACCCAGACAGCCAGGCACAGACAGATACCCAGACAGCCAGGCACAGAGACAGACACCCAGACAGCCAGACACAGAGACAGACACCCAGACAACCAGACACCGAGACAGACACCCAGACAGCCAGACACAGAGCCAGACAGCCAGACACAGAGACAGACACCCAGACAGCCAGACACAGAGACAGACACCCAGACAGCCAGACACAGAGACAGACACCCAGACAGCCAGGCACAGAGACAGACCCCCAGACAGCCAGGCACAGAGACAGACACCCAGACAGCCAGGCACAGAGACAGACAGACAGACAGCCAGGCACAGAGACAGACACCCAGACAGCCAGGCACAGAGACAGACACCCAGACAGCCAGGCACAGAGACAGACACCCAGACAGCCAGGCACAGACAGACACCCAGACAGCCAGACAGAGACAGACACCCAGACAGCCAGACAGAGACAGACACCCAGACAGCCAGACAGAGAGACAGACACCCAGACAGCCAGGCACAGAGACAGACACCCAGACAGCCAGACAGAGACAGACACCCAGACAGCCAGACACAGAGACAGACACCCAGACAGCCAGACACCGAGACAGACACCCAGACAGCCAGACACAGAGACAGACAGCCAGACAGCCAGACACAGAGACAGACACCCAGACAGCCAGACACAGAGACAGACACCCAGACAGCCAGACACAGAGACAGACACCCAGACAGCCAGGCACAGAGACAGACACCCAGACAGCCAGGCACAGAGACAGCCAGACAGAGAGACAGACACCCAGACAGCCAGGCACAGAGACAGACACCCAGACAACCAGACACAGAGACAGACAGCCAGACAGACACAGACAGACAGACAGATAGCAAATAGGGTAACCGGCCCAGATAATCCCTATCCCCTTTCGCTATGGTATTTTCAGCTGTCAGTAAGATTAGGAAGTGAAGTGGAACCAGTCGAACAACCCCCCCAAAAACGGTCAACTGGAAACCAATTAGCGAATCAACCAGTCAACCAGTCCGTCAACCAGTCAGACAACCACAAAGACAGTCAACCAACCTTCTAGGAAGTCAGGGAACCACTCAATAGTCAACCAGTTAATCAGTCAGTCAGCCAGTCACCCAACTAATCACCAAGCAAGTCACCCAGTCATTCAACCAGTCAGGCAACCACTCTACCAGTCAGTCAGTCAGTCGACCACTCTTCCAGTCAACCACCACAGCAAACTCTCACCCAGTCAGCCAATCAGCTAGTCAACCACTCAACCCAAAACTCTACTAGCACCCCAGTCAACCAGTCACACAGTCAGTCAACCAGTCAGTCAGCCAGTCTACCAGC
>NC_066532.1:15872651-15875151 GCF_024679095.1 Eriocheir sinensis | reverse complement strand
GGGAGAGAAGGAAAATAACGAAGAGGAGGAGAAAGAACGTTAAGAAAAAGGGAAAGAAGGAAAATATTAAAGAAAAGGAGTTAAGAAAAGGAAGAGAAGGAAAATAACGAAGAGGAGGAGAAAGAAAGTAAGGAAAGGGAAAGAAAGGAAAATATTGAAGAGGAGAAAGTTAAGAAAAGGGAGAGAAGGAAAATAACGAAGAGGAGGAGAAAGAAAGTAAGGAAAGGGAAAGAAAGGAAAATATTAAAGAAGAGGAGAAAGAAAGTTAAGAAAAGGGAAAAAGAAGGAAAATAACGAAGAGGAGGAGAAAGAAAGTTAAGAAAAAGGGAAAGAAGGAAGATATTGAAGAGGAGAAAGTTAAGAAAAGGGAAAAAGAAGGAAAATATTAAAGAGGAAGAGAAAGTTAAGAAAAGGGAAAAAGAAGGAAAATATTAAAGAGGAGAAAGAAAGTTAAGAAAAGGGAAAAAGAAGGAAAATAACGAAGAGGAGGAGAAAGAAAGTTAAGAAAAGGGAAAAAGAAGGAAAATATTAAAGAGGAAGAGAAAGTTAAGAAAAGGGAAAAAGAAGGAAAATAACGAAGAGGAGGAGAAAGAAAGTTAAGAAAAGGGAAAAAGAAGGAAAATATTAAAGAGGAAGAGAAAGTTAAGAAAAGGGAAAGAGAAGGAAAATATTGAAGAGGTGGAGAAAGAAAGTTAAGAAAAGGGAAAAAGAAGGAAAATATTAAAGAAAAGGAGTTAAGAAAAGGAAGAGAAGGAAAATATTGAAGAGGAGGAGAAAGAAAGTTAAGAAAAAGGGAAAGAAGGAAAATATTGAAGAGGAGAAAGTTAAGAAAAGGGAAAGAAGGAAAATATTGAAGAGGAGAAAGTTAAGAAAAGGGAAAAAGAAGGAAAATATTAAAGAGAAAGTTAAGAAAAGGGAAAAAGAAGGAAAATATTAAAGAGAAAGTTAAGAAAAGGGAAAAAGAAGGAAAATATTAAAGAAAAGGAGTTAAGAAAAGGAAGAGAAGGAAAATATTGAAGAGGAGGAGAAAGAAAGTTAAGAAAAGGGAAAAAGAAGGAAAATATTAAAGAGGAGAAAGAAAGTTAAGAAAAGGGAAAAAGAAGGAAAATATTAAAGAGGAGAAAGAAAGTTAAGAAAAGGGAAAAAGAAGGAAAATATTGAAGAGGAGAAAGAAAGTTAAGAAAAGGGAAAGAGAAAAAATATTAAAGAGAAGAAAAAGTTAAGAAAAGGGAAAAAGAAGGAAAATATTGAAGAGGAGAAAGAAAGTTAAGAAAAGGGAAAGAGAAGGAAATTAATGAAGAGGAGAAAGTTAAGGAAAGGAAGAGAAGGAAAACATTAAAGAAGAGGAGAAAGAATGTAAAGAAAGGGAAAAAACAAGGAAAATAATGGAGAAGAGGAGGTAAAAAACAAAAAAAAAAAAAACGGGTATAGAACACGGTGGATACAGTACTACGCTTCGGGGACACTTATACGGAAGAAAACCAGTCTGGGACACCTACGGAACAATACCAGTGTTACCAAACCATCGTACTGGGAACATTACACTGATCGGTTTCCGCCTAATAGCACTTCCACACACGTACGATACCAACTAGTTACCCAAAAACTCAACTCTAAGTATATTCTACACAAGAGGGAACACTAAATCAACATAGACTAGGGTTCCCACCTTGAGCTAAAAAAAAAAATAATAATAAATAAATAAAATCGCAACATCTCACTCTCCAATGCGGAACGAATCTGCCCAATTTTCCACCTATAACCCACTTTGTACACTCGCTCAAAAAAGTCGTATCACACCCACCCAAAAAGTATCTACACAGGGGGACTTCACTTAGACAATAATTACCCGGGCCGTTGGTTAATCACATGAGCATTTGTTGATTGGTGTTTGGAGTGTTTTTTAAAGGACGGATGGACACCCTAAGAATTCTGCAGTCTGCCTGGAATTGATAGTTGCTGAAAACGGAACACATCCTGGTCACCCTAACGGGACTATTACACTGGGCAAATTTTCGATGGATCTTCAGTCAAACCACGATTTCCGCTGGCGTGGTTCTCCTATTTCCGTGGTTTTCTGACGTGTCCACGATCTTCCAAAGCTACCGTAGATTTCACCAAAGGACGACGGTATTTCTCACCATCATCATCATCAGCAATAACAAGAAACAAATGAGTACCACGCCAGCGGAAATCGTGGTTTGACTGAAGATCCACGGAAAATCTGCCCAGTGTAATAGCCCCTAACACAGACTCCTTAGTAAGATGATGTGACTGTCGTATATAAGAAGGCATTGTCGTACAGAGGGAACACGTTGATGACGAGACGAAGACTTTACGTAAGACATGAAAAATAATCTTGGCCGGAAATGAGTGTGATACCCGTGCGTGTGTGTGTGTGTGTGTGTGTGTGTGTGTGTGTGTGTTTCCAAGAGCATTATGTCAAGGTCGTGTTTCGCTTCGAGTTTCTTAAGCTAATGTAGACTTTTGATACACGATT
>NC_066532.1:15844596-15872551 GCF_024679095.1 Eriocheir sinensis | reverse complement strand
GAGAGATTGTTGATGAAAAAAGATGACTATAGAGTGAAATAGATGGATTGTTGATGAAAAAAGATGACTATAGAGTGAAATAGATGGATTGTTGATGAAAAAGATGACTATAGAGTGAAATAGATGGATAGATTGACAGTGAATAGACGGGTAGACTTAAGTGAATAGAAGATAGATTGTTGGTGAAAAAGATGACTATATAGTGAAATAGATGGATAGATTGACAGTGAATAGATCGATAGACTTGGTGAATAGAAGAATAGATACGAAAAAAATTAAAACATTGATCAAAGGGAATTTCTTGTGTACTTAAATGTTCAGCTTTTGCTCGCTATAAATTAACCGCAAGTAAGGGAGAGTCCGCCGATAGTAGAAGTAGTAGTAGTAGTAGTAGTAGTAGTAGTAGTAGTAGTAGTAACACAACAACAACAAAAAGAAGTGTAGATAGGTTCGGTTGCCAAGATAATCGGAGCAAAATGACCTCAAGACAAGTATTTAAGAGGGCAGGTTTTCTCTCTCTCTCTCTCTCTCTCTCTCTCTCTCTCTCTCTCTCTCTCTCTCTCTCTCTCTCTCTCTTGCTGACGTCAACCCTTCACTAACTCCTCCCCTTTCTTCCTCCCTGTTTGAGCCGCCCCTTCCCTCCCCTTCCCTTCTTGCCCCTTCCCCTTCCCTTCCTCTACCTTCTCTCTCCGGGTCCTTCCCTTCTCTGCCCCTTCCATTCTCTTCGTCCTTCCTTTCTCTGCCCCTTCCCTACTACTCTCTGCCCCTTCCCTTCCCTCCCCTTTATCCCTTCAATCCCCTGCATCTTCCCTTCTCTGTCCCTTCCATTATCTTCCTTCTTTCCCTTCCCCTTCCTTTCTCTGCCCCTTCCCTTCTTCTACTCCCTGCCCCTTCCCTTCCCTCCCCTGTATCCCTTCAATTCCCTGCCCCTTCCCTTCTCTGTCCCTTCCATTCTCTTCCTTCTTTCCCTTCCCCTTCCTTTCCCTGCCCCTTCCCCTACCTGCCCTACCCTGTCCCCTTCCCTCACTTGCCCCTTCACTCCTCTGCCGATTCCCTTCCCTACCCCTGTTCCTTCCCTTCTCTATCCTGCCCTTCCCCTACCTGCCCTACCCTGTCCCCTTCCTCACTTGCCCTTCACTCCTCTGCCTTCCCTTCCCTACCCTGTTCCTTCCCTTCTCTATCCTGCCCCTTCCTTCCCTAATGCCCTTCCTTCCTTCTGTCCCTTCCTTTATGCCCTTTCCCTCTCAATCCTGCCTTCTGCTTTCCCTTTCCCTTCCCTTCTCTGCCATTTCCCTTCCTTCCTCAACACCTTCCCTTCTCTCCTACTTCTCTCCTCCTTCTACCTTCCTTTATCCACCCCTTCCCTTCCCTCTTCTGCCCCTTCCCTTCCCTGCTCTACCCTTCTCTGGCTTCCCTTCCCTTTCTCTTATCTTCCCCTTTCCTTCCTTCCTTCCTTCCTTCCTTCCCTTCCCTTCCCTCATCCCACCTTCCTTCTCTGATCTGGATAACAAGTAAGGTTTGTACGTGTGTTGGACTCTGTTTCTACTTCGTCTTGTGGCCTCGTCGTCGTCTCTCTCTGCGTCATAAGCTCTGAAGTCTCCCCTCTCCCTGTCCCTCGGTGCTGGGTGGCGTGCTGGTGAGGACGTCTGTAATAATGTGCGTACCCAGCTTCGATACCCGCTGTGCCTCGGTTGCGTTGGTCATGTTGGTTGTGGTACTGTCAAACGCTTCCACCTCCACATCAAGTATATCCAAGGGCCAAAAAGGAGATTAATCGGGCTCTAATGAGTGTTGTTTTGGGTTCACGGTACAGAAGAAGGGTCAGACTACCACCAGGGTTATAAAACTATTCCTGGATATGCCCAAAACTCCTACGAAAGCCTTGTCGGATATGTGTGCTTGGCCGACGAAATGTTTAAGAATTTGGACCATTGTTTCTTACCCTGTTTTTATGTTTGTCTGTCTATCTGTCTGTCTGCCATGGTTCGTTGTGGCTGTGTGGTTTATCTTGTCTGTCTCTCAGTGGTCGGTCAGCCCCGGTTCCTTGGTCACGCAGGCGGCTTTTATTTACAGTGATGCCGTTTGAAGCTACCCCTGTCTGTGTGCCCTGGTGCCCGTGTAGTCTGTAATATGTTATCTCGTAATGGTTGGTCAGCCCCTGTTCGTTGGTTCCACGGGCGACTTTTAGTTTACCGTGACGCCGGTTGAACCTACTCGAGTGCTTGCGTGTGTGCGTGTGTGTTGATGTCAATAGATTAAGTTCTTGCGCGCATTCCAAACTCATTCTTTGTTCACGTGTACCAACCGTTATTTTTTTTTTTTTTTTTTTTATCTAGTTGGTTATCCATTGTTCTCTCTCTTTATGTGATGCTTCTGATGTTCTTCCGTCCGATGTCAAGTCTCTTCCTTCTCTCTCTTCTCTTCTTCCTTCTTCTTTTTTTCCTTCTTTCCTTCTTCCTTCTTCTGATGTTCTTCCGTCCGATATCAGTTTTCTTCCTTCTCTCTCTTCTCTTCTTTCTTCTTCTTGTTTCCTTCCTCTTCCTTCTTTTCTTCTTTCTTTCCTTCTTCCTTCTTCTTCTTTCTACTGATGTTCTTCCGACAGATATCAGCTCTCTTCCTTCTCTCTCTTCTCTTCTTCCTTCTCTCTCTTCTCTTCTTATGTGATGCTTCTGATGTTCTCCGCCCGATATCAGTTCTCTTCCTTCTTCCCTCGATAAGTCTCTAGTGTCCATTGGTGTTCTGCATGCGTTGTTAATTTCAAGTTTCGACGTTATTTTGGTTCTCGTTCCCTGTCAATGTTCACCTCTCTCTCTTTTGGCCTCTTCTCTTAACTCTTTTGATGTGCTAGTGAGTGCTGTTTTGGCAAATTCCGACTCAAGCAAATGTAGTGTAAGTTTTGATGTATTTTTCTTTCCTTTGACGTAAGTAAGAAGCGCAAATGTCTACCCAATCAAACAAAAGAAGAGCGCATTCCGTCACTCAACCAGACTCGATTATGTATAGTGTAAGTTTTTTATATATCGCTGTGACGTAAGGAAGAACAAAATTTATTCAAACAAACAAAAGAAGAGCGCATTCCGTCACTCAACCATGACTCGATTATATGTATTGTAAGTTTTTTTTTATCGCTGTGACGTAAGGAAGAACAAAATGTATCCAAACAAACAAAAGAAGAACGAATTGCGACACTCATCCATGACTCGATTATATGTATTGTAAGTTTTTTTTATATCGCTGTGACGTAAGGAAGAACAAAATTTATCCAAACAAACAAAGGAAGGTGATGTGGTGATGAGTTTTAATTGGTGTTGAGTGGTCATGAAGTGGTGATAAAAAATGGTGTTGTATGGAATGATTGTTGGTGTAATTTGTGTTTTTTTGGAAAGAACGAATTGTAAGTTTTTTTTTTTTTCCTTATGACGTAACGAGAGAGCAAAAATCTACCCAAACAAACAGAAGCATAACCAAAATTCCATCACGCACCTTCAAACACAACTTCTATACAGTGCAAACCGATTTTCTTCCTTTAACCTACAGAAAGAAGGAACTGAGGAAGAATGGGGTTGGGTATCGAAGGGAGGCAAAACTACTAGGTGTGTCGAAGGTAAACAGGTTAATCGAGCTACCCTACGTGACACAGGTGAGGAGAGGGGACAGGTGAGGAGCGGGTTTGCAGGTGGACCGCCCCGCTCCTCAAGGCTCGCGGTGAATCTTGAGAGCCGGTAAAAAAAGTGAGTCGGGTTGGGTGCGTCAGGAATCAGGGTCGGTTAGAGTGTGACGTCAGAGAGAGTGAGAGAAAAAATCGGCTTGTACATTATTGAGGCTGTGTTTGAAGGTGTGTTTGGTGGTGTTTGTAGGTGTTTGGCGGTGTTTGAAGGTGTTTGAAGGTGTGTCTGAATTTGCTCTTCCTCTGCTTATGTTAGAGAGTGACGTCTGGAGAGAGTGAGAGAAAAAATCGGCTTGTACATTATTGAGGCTGTGTTTGAAGGTGTGTTTGGTGGTGTTTGTAGGTGTTTGAAGGTGTGTCTGAATTTGCTCTTCCTCTGCTTGTTTTAGAGAGTGACTTCAGGAGAGAGTGAGAGAAAAAATCGGCTTGTACATTATTGAGGCTGTGTTTGAAGGTGTGTTTGGTGGTGTTTGGCGGTGTTTGAAGGTGTTTGAAGGTGTGTCTGAATTTGCTCTTCCTCTGCCTATGTTAGAGTGACGTCAGGAGAGTAAGAAAAAGTTAGAGAGTGAGAAAAAAAATCGGTTTGCACATTATCGAGGCTGTGTTTGAAGGTATGTTTGATGTTTGGTCTTCTGCTCGTGTTTGGATAGATGTTTGCTCTTCTTATGTCAAAACAAACACACAAAAAACACCAAGCCTCACATTATGTTTGTCCGATATTGATGGTGTGTTGATATTCACTCTGATGGTGTTTGAATGGATTTTTGCTCTCTCTTACGTCAAAACAAACAGGCATACATAAAAAAAACACTGAACCTTGACTTATGTTTCTTCTGTTGTTTGTCTAGATAGGTTGTTTTTTTTTTGTTTTTTTTTTTTTGTCTAAACAAGATATTCAACCCTACACCCAATCCCTTCCTTGTGCGACTTGATTCCCTTGTGTAGATTCCGTTATTGTTTTGTTTTTTCTTCGTGTGTGTTTAGAATCTCCTTTGTTTTGTTTGTCTAGATATTTTTTTTTTTTTTTTTTTTTTTTTTTTTTTTTTTTTTTTTCTAAACAAGATATTCAACCCTACACCCAATCCCTTCCTTGTGCGACTTGATTCCCTTGCCTAGATTCCGTTATTGTTTTGTTTTTCTGCGTGTGTGTTTAGAATCTCCTTTGTGTTTTCATCTTGGTTCTTTTCCTTCATTCTCGTTTTTGTCTTCGCCAGTTCTTCTTTTCCTTCTTCTTCGTTTCCATCAGTTCTTCAATCGTGTAGTTTTCGTCCATACCTGTTTTTCGTGTGTTTCTCTTCTTTCAATTGCTACGTTTTGTCTCTTCCAGTTCTTCTTTCTCTTCCTCTTCGTTTTCATTAGTTCTTCTTTCCCTTCCTCGTGTAGGCATCGTCTTTACTAGTTCTTTGTTTCTTTCTCTTCTTTCTCTTACGTTTTTTCTCTTCCACCTTTTCTTTCTCTTCCTTTTTCTTCGTTTTCATTAGTTCGTCTTTCCTTTCCTCGTGTAGTTTTCTTCTCTTCCAGTTCTTCGTTTTCTTCTCTTCTTTCTCTTACGTGTTGTCTCTTCCAGTTCTTCTTTCTTTGTTTTTGTCTCTCAGTTTTTCTCTTCTTCTGTTACGCATTCCTCTCCACCAGTTCTTTTTCTTCCTTCATTATTTTAACGTTTTCGTCGTCCGTCACATTTGCTTTTCGTGTCCGCATCTCTCCCTTCCTTGTTTCCTGCGTGTGTGTTTAGAATCTCCTTTGTGTTTTCATCTTAGTTCTTTCCCTTCCTTCTCGTTTTTGTCTTCGCCAGTTCTTCTTTTTCTTCGTTTCCATCAGTTCTTCAATCACGTAGTTTTCGTCTCTACCAGTTCCTCGTTTCCTTCTCTTCTTTCTATTATCTGTGTTGTCTCTTGCAGTTCTTCTTCCTTTGTTTTTTTCTCTTTAGTTTTTCTCTTCTCTTGTTAAGCATTCCTCTTCACCAGTCCCTTTTCTTTCTACTTCCTCCCTTTCCCTCATTAGCTTTTCGTGTCCCCATCTCTCCCTTCCTTCCGTGGGCCATACTCTCAAACATTTCGTGGGTCACACACACCCACATTTGATAAGGCTTTCGTAGAGGTTGTTGTGGGTATTGCCATGGGTAGTTTTATGAGCTTGGTGATAGTTTAACAAGGCTTCTGCACTGTGAACTTGCAAAACCACTCATGAGAACCCGATTAAGCTCCCTTGTGGCCTTTGGAATTAGTGGTTTTGAGTGGAGTGTGTCTGAGAATCCAGCGTTTTCGTCTCCGCCACAGATTTCTCTTTCTCATACTTTCGCTGCCGTGTTTTTTCTTACTGTGTTTTTTTTACAACAGACAGCTCAAGGGCACAAACAAAAGGAAACAATAATAAAAAATAAAGCCCGCTACTCGCTGCTCCTATAAAGAGAATCAAAAGAGGTGGCCGAAAGAGAGGTCAATTTCGGGAGGAGAGGAGAGGTTTGGCCCTGGGACATTGAAGGCTTTGGTATCAAGGCATCTCTGTGCACGAGGCGTTTGTGTTTCCGTGTTTGAAGTCTTAGTATCGTGATTGTGTTCTTGTGTTTACGCCTTTAAGTGTGTGTGTTTGCCTTTGGTCGTGTGATTGTGTTGTTAGTGTTTGTTTAGCCTATACTTAAGTGTGATTGTGTATTTGGTCGTGTGATTGTGTTGTTTGTGTTTGATTAGCTTATACTTTAGTGCGATTGTGTATTTGACGATGTGATTGTGTGTGATTGTGTTTTTTCTTCAGTCTGTATTTGGTCATGTGATTGTGATTGTGTTCTTGTGTTTACGTCTTTGTTTTAAGTTTGTGTGTTTGCCTTTGGTCATGTGATTGTGTTGTCAGTGTTTGATTAGCCTATACTTGAGTGTGATTGTGTATTTGAGGATGTGATTGTGTGTGAGTGTGTTGTTTCTTCAGTCTGTATTTGGTCATGTGATTGTGTTGTCAGTGTTTGATTAGCCTATACTTGAGTGTGATTGTGTATTTGGCGGTGTGATTGTGTGTGATTGTGTTGTTTCTTCAGTCTATTTGGTCATGTGATTGTGTCGTCATTGTTTGATTAGCCTATACTTGAGTGTGATTGTGTATTTGAGGATGTGATTGTGTGTGATTGTGTTGTTTCTTCAGTTTTGTATTTGGTCATGTGATTGTGTTTGATTCGCCAATACTTGTGTTTCTAGAGCGTGTGACGTTTCGATTGTGTGTGATTGTGATGTGTCCTTAATCTCACGTCCTTTAAAGCGTGTACTTGTGATTGTGTTTTTGTGTGTTTTTATCCCTTCCTTTCCAGTGCGTGTGTCAAAGATTGTTTACTGTTCCGTGATTGTCTTTTCTTCCTGACGTTCTTAGTGTGGTTATCGGATTGTTTCTTTACTCGCGTCCCAATAGTTTGTGATGGTTTCCTAAAAGTTTGTGATTGTTTCCTTAAAGTATGTGATTGTTTCCTAATAGTTTGTGATTGTTTCCTAAAAGTTTGTGATTGTTTCCTAATAGTTTGTGATTGTTTCCTAAAAGTTTGTGATTGTTTCCTAATAGTTTGTGATTGTTTCCTAATAGTTTGTGATTGTTTCCTAAAAGTTTGTGATTGTTTCCTAATAGTTTGTGATTGTTTCCTTATTTACGTCTTTTTTACAGTGTGATTGTGTGATTGTGTCTTTCTTACGTCCTTATAGTGTGTGTGTGTGTGTGTGTGTGTGAGAGAGAGAGAGAGAGAGAGAGAGAGAGAGAGAGAGAGAGAGAGAGAGAGACTTTGATTGTGTGCGCGTGTGTGTGATACTGTGATTGTGTGTGTGTGTGTGTGTGTTGCTCATACCCATAACAGTGTGTGCATTTAATCGACTGTGTGTGTGACAGTGATTGTATGTTTGCTTATGCCCGCTCTTAAGTGTGTTTCCTTAATTAACCGATTGTGTGGCCTCCGTTTCTGTTACCTTCTGTGATTATTCGAGTGTATATGTTTGATTGTTATTGTGTCTCTGGTCGTGCATTTAAGTGTGCGCCTAATCGATTGTCTCTCCGTTTGTGTCGTTCTCTGTATATGGGCCGCGAAGGGGATAGTTAGTTGGAAAGGCCGCGTGTAGCAATGTTTAACCCTATCCGCTCCGACGTTTTCAAATTTCCCCGCTCGTAACACCTAGCATCGTACTCATTCATCTGAACAACGATAACGCTCATGAACACTAAGTACTGGTACCGAATCAATAATGTAAAACAATAATGAATAATGAGTGAAAAAAAGCTAGTGGAAAGTAAAAAAATGGTATCGTTTTGATGGAAATGCTTGTAGGGAGGCCAGATTTGTCCCCCCGCGTATCGGATAGAGTTAAAATTCCCGGCAGTTCTTTCTTATCTATATGTGTGTGTGTGTGTGTTTTCCTTGTGGGTGTGGAGTATTGTGCTCAGTATGTGTTTGAAATATCCTTTTTATCTTTATCTGTGTTCTGTGTTTGTTTAGAATCTCCTTTGTGAGCTTTTCCTTATAGCGGGTTATATTTTTCATCGTATCGTGGAATCGCGCCCTCCAAAATGTGTCTAAATCCTCCTTTCGTCCGTTTTTCTTCATCTATATTCTGCGTTGTTTTCCTCCTGTGTGTGTCTCTATTAACTCACTTTCCATACTCTCATAACTTACTTAACTTACTCCCGTGTGTGTCTCTTATTACTTTCCTTATTTTCTCATCCCAGTCCATCCTGAATGTCACGCTCTCGTCCTCTGTCCCGGTAAAGTCTGGTACGATCCGCTTCTGTTCTCTGCCCTCGTCCGCTTCTGTCTTTCTCTGGTCTGCTTCTGTCCCTGCCGTGGTTCGCTACTGTCTCTCTCTGGTCCACTTCTGTCTCTCTCTGGTCCGCTTCTGTCTCTCTCTGGTCCGCTTCTGTCTCTCGGGTCCGCTTCTGTCATTCTCTGGTCCGCTTCTGTCTCTCTGGTCCGCTTCTGTCTCTCTCTGGTCCGCTTCTGTCTCTCTCTGGTTCGCTACTGTCACTGTCTGGTCCACTTCTGTCACTCTCTGATCCGCTTCTGTTCCTCTCTGGTCCGCTTCTGTCTCTCTCTGGTTCGCTACTGTCACTCTCTGGTCCGCTCCTGTTCCTCTCTGGTTCGCTACTGTCTCTGGTTCGCTTCTGTCTCTCTCTGGTCCGCCTCTGTCTCTCTCTGGTCCGCTACTGTTCCTCTCTGGTCCACTTGTGTCCTCTCTGATCCACTTCTGTCCCCTCCATGGTCCGTTTCTGCCCCCCTCTATGATCCACTTCTGCCCCCTCCACGCTCCACTTCTGCCCCCCCCTGGTCCACTTTCAACATTCCCGGGCACTGACCCTCCTCTAAGTGGTGTGAAGTCCCCTCTCTGCCTATAAGTGGTCAATTATTCTGTTAACTTGGACATTGTGATATACCATTAAGGGTCCTCATCTATATACATTGTCTCCATATACATTAATTCTCGTTTTATGCTTTCTTTACAAATACATACATTCATACTTTTGCCTCTGTCTAAATACATTCATTCTCTTATACATTCATTCGTTCTTTTAATTCATACACCTATTTTTTTATACATATACATATTTTTAATGCATACTTATTTAAAACATACCCATTTAAACACACACACACACACACACACACACACACACACAGAGATAGATAGACAGATAGATATTTTATTGACCAAAAGTAGAAGAAAAATATTACTGGTCCTAACACACACACACACACACACACACACACACACACACTCCGTTCATAACCATCCCTTCCCAGAGTCTCCAGGAAGGTGTGTGTGTGTGTGTGTGTGTTTGCTCTGTCGACAGTACACACATTCCCAACGGCATGAGAGAGAGAGAGAGAGAGAGAGAGAGAGAGAGAGAGAGAGAGAGAGAGAGAGAGAACAAACTTTTTACATTATTCTCTTTACTTACATTACTATTGCACTTATTATTTACTTTACTACACTTACTACACTTATTATTATTACTTATTATTATTATTCCTTTTTATCCCACATTCTAAAGCAAGAAGAATTAGACTCCTTCATGCCTCGGAATATCTATCTATCTATCCATCTATCTATCCATATATCTATCTACATATCTATCGTACTATGAGAGAGAGAGAGAGAGAGAGAGAGAGAGAGAGAGAGAGAGAGAGAATTGAAAGTTTGTTGCCAGCCGTCATTCGTTGTGACCTTGAAGCGGACACGTTGCCTTCTGGTTAGGTAGCGGACAGGAATGTGACGTGTGTGTGTGTGTGTGTGTGTGAGAGACTTTCCCGCGGTGAGAAGGAGGAGGAGGAGGAAGGAGAGGAAGATGATCAAGAAGAAGAAGAAGATGATCAAGAATAAGGAGGAAAAGAAGTTGAAGAATAAATAACAAGAAGTTGAAGTGTAAAAAAGAGAAAGAATAGAAGACAAAAAATAAGAAAAGAACAGAAACGAAGCGAAAACAAGAAGAGGAAGAAAAAGAAAAAATGAAGTTAAAGACGAAGAACAAGCAAACAAGAAGAAAGAGAAGAGGAGAAGGAAGAGGTAGAAAAGAAAAACATCAAAATTCAGAGGTTAGGGAAGGATGAGTCAGCTTAGGAGTAGGAAGAGGAGGAGGAGAAAGAGGAGGAGGAGGAGGAGGTAACGGAAGATAAGAGAAAGGAAATAGAAAGGAAAACGAAATGGGGAAAAAAGAGGAAGAATATTAATAGAAAGAGGAATAGGAATAAATGAATGAAGAGGAGGAGGAAGAAGAGGAGGAAGAGGAGGAGAGAAGCAGGCCATAGGATTATTAGTGAGAAGAGAATAACGAATAGAGGAAGAGGAATAAAAAAAGATAAAGGGGTGGATAGAGAAAGAGGAAGAAGAGGAGGATGAGGAGGAGGAGGAGGAGAAAACAGGAGGAAGGGGAATAGAAGAGAATGACAGCTACCCTTCTTTCCTTCTTTCCTTCCTTCCCTCCTTCCTTCCTTCCTTCCTTTCCTCCTTTCCTCCTTCCTTCCTTCCTTTCCTTCCTCCAGTTCAATGAAAGGGAAAGTGATAATCAGAAGAAGGAAAAAAGAAGTGGAAGGGAGAGAAAAGGGAGAAAGGGAGGGAAAGGTGTCGGAGGAAAGGAAGGAAGGGAGAGAAGTTAATAATAAAAGAAAGGAAGAGAGGAAGGAGGAGGAGGAGGAGAAGGAGGAAGGGAGAGAAAAGTTAAAAAGAAATGAAGAGTGGATAGGAAGAAAGAGGAAGAAGGAGGAGGAAGAAGAAAAGGAAGAAAGAGGAAGAAGGAGGAGGAGGAGGAGGAGGAGGAGGAAGAGAGAAAAGTTTAAAAAGAAGATAAATGAAGAGTGGATTGGAGGAAAGAGGAAGAAGGAGGAGGAAGAAGAACGAGGAAGGAGGAGGAGGAGGGGAAGGATCTCCAAGTATCCTGCGTCCTGGTGATGGAATCCTGGGTATCCCCTTATTGACCCGACCCTTCCTTCCTGACCTTCTCCTCCTCCTCCTCCTCCTCCGGTTCTTCCCCTCTTCTCTCCCTCTTTCTTCCCGCGCGTCTGTCTGGTATTTCCGTTTTCTCTTCTCCTTTTCCTCTTCCTCCTTATTCGTTGTTTCTTTCTTTCTTTTCCGTTTTTTCTCCCTTTGGGTATTTCCTCTTCGGCATTTTCCCTCTTCCCTCATTTGGTTTTGGGGTCGTTTGCTTCTTCCTCTCTTCGTGTCCGCCTTCTCGTTATTCCTATTCTTTCATTCTCTATCCCACTTTCCTTCATTCCTCGTATTTTCATCTTTCTTTGCTTTTTTTCATCTCCACTCTTTGCTTTCATTCCGCTTCTTTATCATATTTATCTTCTTATTTCTTTCCTTCGTGGGTTTTTTCAGTCTTATCATCTCTTCCTCGTCTCTCCTTTTCGTTCTCGTTCATCTTTCTTTCTCCCTTCTCTCCTTTTCTCACCTCCCTTATTTCCCTTTCGCCTATTCTTTTTCTTAGTTTCTTCCATTTCTTTCTTCCTCTTCCTCTATTCTTTCTTTCTCCCTAACTTCCTTTTCCCCACTTCCTTCATTTCTTATCGATTCCTCTCTTTCCTTCCTTCTATCTTCTTACTTCCGTTTTCTCCTTCTTCTTCGTCTCGTCCACACACACACACACACACACACATAATGCTTATTCTAATGCTGACGTAATGGCTTCAGACTCATCGCCCTCTCTTGGTCATGCTGAGAACTACAGGGTCAGACTCCACAGCGGTGACCAAGTACACACATTAGACAAGGCTTTCGGAGGCGTTGTGGGCATTTCCAGGGGTAGTTTCATGACCCTGGTGGTAGTTTGACCCTTCTTCTGCACCGTGAATCCAAAAGACCACTCATTAGAACCATATCGTAGGAGTTGTGGGCATTTCCAGGGGTAGTTTCATGACCCTGGTGGTAGTCTGACCCTTGCTCTGTATCGTGAACCTAAAAGACCACTCATTGGAACTTCTGTACCGTGAACCTGAAAGAACACTCATTAGAACCCGATCGTAGGAGTTGTGGGCATTTCCAGGGGTAGTTTCATGACCCTGGTGGTAGTTTGACCCTTCTTCTGCACCGTGAACCTAAAGAAACACTCATTACAACCAGATCGTAGGAGTTGTGGGCATTTCCAGGGGTAGTTTCATGACCCTGGTGGTAGTTTGACCCTTCTTCTGCACCGTGAACCTAAAAGACCACTCATTGGAACCCGATCGTATTAGTTGTGGGCATTTCCAGGGGTAGTTTCATGACCCTGGTGGTAGTCTGACCCTTCCTCTGCACCGTGAACCTAAAAGAACACTCATTGGAACCCGATCGTAGGAGTTTTGGGCATTTCCAGGGGTAGTTTCATGATCCTGGTGGTAGTTTGACCCTTCTTCTGCACCGTGAACCTAAAAGACCACTCATTACAATCAGATCGTAGGAGTTGTGGGCATTTCCAGGGGTAGTTTTATGGCCCTGGTGGTAGTTTGACCCTTCCTCTTTACCATGAACCTAAAGGGACATATATTTGAACCCGATTGATCTCCCTTCTGGCCGCTGTAAATAGTTTATGTGAGAGTCGGAAGCAGGAGAGAGAGAGAGAGAGAGAGAGAGAGAGAGAGAGAGAGAGAGAGAGTTTTTTTTCTTTTTTTTTTCTTTGGTATACTTTTCTTTTTCTTCATTTTAATTCTTCCACTTTCATATTATTATTATTATTATTATTATTATTATTATTATTATTATTATTATTATTATTATTATTATTATTATTATTATTATTATTACATTTTACTCCTCTTGTTTTTCTTCTTCTTTTCTTTCTTCTTTCTTTTTCTCATTCTTGTTGTTGTTCTTCTGGTTCTTCTTTCACTTCCTCCTCCTCCTCCTCCTCCTTCTCCTCTGCTGACTCGAGAAATGCACAGACTCAGCTCACGAAGATCAGCAGAAAGAGGAGACGGAACCAACCTTCTGCTTAACCCGAATGTAGTAGTAGTAGTCGTAGTAGTAGTAGTAGTAGTAGTGGTAGTAGTAGTAGTAGAAGATGATGATGAAGAGGAATAAGTAAAAAAAACAAAACCGCGTATAAAAATGAAAGAAGAGAAAACAGGAATAAGAAGGAAGGGAAAGAGATAATTTGAACTCTTAACATTCGCCTTTTATTACAACGTTACAAACAGCGTATGAAAGCAATAACCTCCCCCCCTCGCCCCCCCACCCCCCATCCCACCCCCATCCCACCACCACCACCACCACCACCACCAACAACAACAACAGAACTTCAGTTAAAAAAAAAAAAGTAATACAAACAGAGAGAGAGAGAGAGAGAGAGAGAGAGAGAGAGAGAGAGTTAAGAAAACGCAAAAAAAAAATTACAGGTGCGGGCTTGAAGGGCAGCCTGGAGGTGACCGAACACACACACACACACACACACACACACACACACGCACACACTCTTGTTGTCACCTGGGGAAGTAAGAAGGAAAAAAAGAACATCGTATTGCGCACCATACAGACTCGGTCACTTGTATGTGTGTGTGTGTGTGTGTTCGTTGGGTTGATTCCGTATGTAGGTCCGTTTTATTTTGGGTAGTAGTAGTAGTAGTAGTAGTAGTATAAATAGTTGTAGTAATAGTAGTAGTAGTGGCCATTGTTGTTTTTATACATTAAATACCATACAGATTTTTTTTACCGTAAAGGAAGCAGCTCAAGGGCAAAATAAAAATGAGAAGAAAAAAAACACTACCAAGGAGAAACGAGAAACTATCAAAAATCAATAAAAAAAAGAAAACACTAATCAATGAACGAAAGACTGAACGAAAACAATGAAATAATAAAGAAAAGAGAATCGTAAACAAAGTAAACGAAAAAGATGAAAACAAAGACGAACGAGAAAAAAACAAAAACAAAACAAACAGGATGAGGAGGAAAGAGGAGGAGAAACTGTCTGTGGAGGAGGAGGAGGAGGAGGAGGTGCAGGTGGAGGAAGAAGGGAGAAATGATGGGATGGGATGGAAGGAATCGAGAGGAAGATGATGGGACTCTACGTGAAGGAGGAGGAGGAGGAGGAGCTGTCTGGGGAGGAGGAGGAGGAGGTGCAGGTGGAGGAAGAAGGGAGAGATGATGGGATGGGATGGAAGGAATAGAGAGGAAGGTGATGGGACTCTCTACGTGAAGGAGGAGGAGGAGGAGCTGTCTGGGGAGGAGGAGGAGGAGGTGCAGGTGGAGGAAGAAGGGAGAGATGATGGGATGGGATGGAAGGAATGGAGAGGAAGGTGATGGGACGCTACGAGATTCTTGGTTTGGGGTTTGTGAAGGAGGAGGAGGTTGTGGGAGAGGAGGAGGAGGAGGTGAGGGAGAAGGGAGAGATGATGGGATGGGATGAGGTTGTGGGGAGAGGGTGGAGAGGGCGGAGGGGTGAGGTTGTGGGGAGAGGGCGGAGGGGTGAGGTTGTGGGGAGAGGGTGGAGAGGGCGGAGGGGTGAGGTTGTGGGGAGAGGGTGGAGAGGGCGGAGGGGTGAGGTTGTGAGGGAAATAACAGGATGAGGGGACAGAAAAAAATAGAAAATAGAAAAGACAAAATAGAAGAAAAAATACAAAAAAATATACAAAAAGAAAAGAAAATTAAAGAAAACGGATAAGAATAACATAAAAAAAGAAAAAAACAGGATAAGCGGAAAGAAAAAAAATAGAAAAGGCGATAGAAAGAAAATACAAAAAAGAAAAGAAAACAAAAAAAGAAAAAGGAAAATAATAACAAAAAAAAATAACAGGATGAATGGGAAGAAGAAAAAAAAACAAAGGCAATAGAAAGAAAATGCAAAAAAAGAAGAAAACGGAAAAAAATAACATTAAAAAAACAACAACAAGATGAGCCACAGTGAACACGATGAGAGTATTGATTCACAAAGTTCACGGCTACATAATTGAGCGCGGCGCTTCCTCAGGTGTGGAGGGTATGGGGGAGATGGGTCAGGTAAAGGTGAGGATAATGAGCTCTTGTATTCGTCAAATTATAATGAAATAAACCCTAATAACTTTGTCTACCTTATTCTGTTTGCGTTTGTCATTCTTGTGTGTGTGTGTGTGTGTGTGTGTGTGTGTGTGTGTGTGTGTGTGTGTGTGTGTGTGTGTGTGTGTTTTTCTGTTTGTTTTTCTGCCTCTGTTTTTTTCTATACTTGTCGATCACACAAGCAAACAACATTACTGTCTATTTCTCTGTCTGCCTACCTGTCTATTGCACACAAAAACTCGAAAGCAGAGTAACCGTAGGTCTATATGTTTATTTGTATATGTTCTTTTGTGTCTCTAGCTGTCTATCCAAAAAACTATCTATTTGTCTATTTCGTCTTTTTCTTTAATTATCTGTCTATTCCACGAACTAGCTGTCTATCTGTATGTCTGTATTTCACTCGCAAGCAAAGTAACCGTAGGCCTATATGCTTTTTGTGTCTGTCTAGCTGTCCATCCTCCAAAAAGCTATCTGTATTTGAATTTTTTCGTCTTTTTCTATAGTTATCTGTCTATTCCACGAACTAGCTGTCTATCTGTATGTCTGTCTATTTCACTCGTCTATCCTCCAAAAAAATCTATTTTGTGTCTTTTGTTTTTTTTTTAATTATCTGTCTATTCCACGAACTAGCTGTCTATCTGTATGTCTGTCTATTTCACTCGCAAGCAAAGTAACCGTAGGCCTATATGTTTTTTGTGTCTGTCTAGCTGTCTGTCCTCCAAAAAGCTATCTGTATTTGATTTTTTTCGTCTATTTCTTTAATTATCTGTCTATTCCACGAACTAGCTGTCTATCTGTTTGTCTATCTGTCTACCACACAAACAGCACAAGTGTTTATCTCTTTATCTGTCAAATGAAAACTGTGATTATCTGTTTGTTTGTCTGTACCTTTCTGTCACACACAAACACACCAACTGTCTATCTGTCTGTCTACCTATCTATGACACACAAATAAGTCCCGGTATGGTTTTTCTGTGACTGTCTATCTTGTTATCTACCTGTGTATTTGTTTTACTGCCTGTCTATTCCACAAACTCTCTGTCTGTTTATATATGTTTCTGTCTTTATTCGCCTTTATTTGCTTTCTGTCTGTCTTTTCCACAAACTCTCTGTCTGTTTATATATGTTTCTGTCTTTCTTCGCCTCTATTTGTTTTTCTGTCTGTCAATTCCACAAACTCTCTGTCTGTCTTTAATCGCCCTTATTTTTCTCTCTGCCTGTCTATTCAACAAACAAACTTTTTATCTATTTATCTGTAATTGTCTTTATTTGCCTGTATCTGTCTATCCCACGAATGTCTACCTGTCTGTCTTACGTACCTGTCAATCACTCACACACACACACACAAGGTAACACAGGAGGGTCACATCACCTTGAGACGGTAACCACTGTAAAATGAGACTCACCTTCACACACACACACACACACACACACACACACACACACACCATTGCTTAACCAACAAAACCCTAGAAAGTCAGACAGCAACCACGATCTTCCTTCCTTATTACACACCGGGGGCCCGAACCCTGACCGGACGAGGCTGCAGTTCCACCTCGCTACCCACTCAACCACCGGCAACAGGGAAAGGAGAACGTGAGGTTAGGATTTGAAGGCCAAGGTTTTTATGTGTGAGTGTGTGTGTGGGGGGGGGGGGTCCTGTATGCCATTTAAACCGAACCTTAGTACTCTCTCTCTCTCTCTCTCTCTCTCTCTCTCTCTCTCTCTCTCTCTCTCTCTCTCTCTCTCTCTCTCTCTCTCTCTCTCTCTCTCTCTCTCCGACAGAGAGAGAGAGAGAGAGAGAGAGAGAGAGAGAGAGAGAGAGGTGAATGGCTGCTCTCCCTTACCTGTTGACCTCGTTTTTACCTGTCTCTACACACCTGCCCAAGGGGACGCGAGGAGCTGTTTATCTTTTTCTCACCTGCAATTAAGAAAGTCGAGGAACCACCTTATCTCGTCGACTTGCTTGGTATAGGTCAGGTTAGGTTAGGTTAGGTTAGGTTTGAGGTAGCTTTCTTTTCTTCTCTCTTTTTCTCTTTTTTCATTTTTCTGAGTCTTTCTTTATTCCTTCTTTTGATTATCTTTTTATTCTGTATCTTTTATCTTTATTTGTGTTTTATTCTTCATTATTTTATCTTTATTTGTGTTTCTTTTTCCTCTCTGTTTCTTCATTCTCTTTCTTTTTATCTTTCTGTGGCTTTCTTTATTCCTTCTTTTGTTTATCTTTTATTCTGTATCTTTTATCTTTATTTGTGTTTTATTCTTCATCATTTTATCTTTCTTTGTTTCTTTTTCCTCTCTGTTTCTTCATTCTCTGTCTTTTTATCTTTCTGTTGCTTTCTTTATTCCTTCTTTTGTTTATCTTTTTATTCTGTATCTTTTATCTTTATTTGTGTTTTATTCTTCATTATTTTATCTTTCTTTGTGTTTCTTTTTCCTCTCTGTTTCTTCATTCTCTATCTTTTATCTTTCTGTGTCTTTCTTTATCCCTTTTTTTGTTTATCTTTTTATTCTGTATCTTTTATCTTTATTTGTGTTTTATTCTTCATTATTTTATCTTTATTTGTGTTTCTTTTTCCTCTCTGTTTCTTCATTCTCTGTCTTTTTATCTTTCTGTTGCTTTCTTTATTCCTTCTTTTGTTTATCTTTTTATTCTGTATCTTTTATCTTTATTTGTGTTTTATTCTTCATTATTTTATCTTTCTTTGTGTTTCTTTTTCCTCTCTGTTTCTTCATTCTCTATCTTTTTATCTTTCTGTGTCTTTCTTTATCCCTTCTTTTGTTTATCTTTTTATTCTGTATCTTTTATCTTTATTTGTGTTTTATTCTTCATTATTTTATCTTTATTTGTGTTTCTTTTTCCTCTCTGTTTCTTCATTCTCTTTATATTTTATCTTTCTCTTGCTTTCTTTATCCCTTCTTTTGTTTATCTTTTTATTCTGTATCTTTTATCTTTATTTGTGTTTTATTCTTCATTATTTTATCTTTATTTGTGTTTCTTTTTCCTCTTTGTTTCTTCATTCTCTTTATATTTTATCTTTCTCTTGCTTTCTTTATCCCTTCTTTTGTTTATCTTTTTATTCTGTATCTTTTATCTTTATTTGTGTTTTATTCTTCATTATTTTATCTTTATTTGTGTTTATTTTTCCTCTCTGTCTCTTCATTCTCTATCTTCTATCTTTCTGTGGCTTTCTTTTTTATCCTACTGATGTTTATTTTTCATTATTCTGTTTATAGGATTGAAACCTTTATCGAGGAGTCAGATATATCTTCTTTTTATAATTTATCGCTTTTAATTTAGACCAGAATCCTCATATTGTCTTTTGTTTTCATCTTCTTCCTCTTGTTTATAAAGTTTATCTATAATCTATTTCTATCGGTATTGTTATGTTTGTAGGAGTGAAAGCAAATTCGAGTCTCCAAATATCTCTTCTCTTTTTTTCTTTTATACTCGAATCCTCTTTATATGTTTGTTTTGATCCTTCTGATGTTTATGAATCCTGTCTATAATCTATTTCTTGCGGCTTAACTCTGTTCTGTTTATAGGATTGAAACCCTTATCGTGGAGTCAGATATCTATTCTTTTTCAACTTTATCGCCTTTAATTTAGACCAGAATCCTCATACTGTCTTTTGTTTTCATCTTCCTCTTGTTTACAAAGTCTATCTATAATCTATTTTTCGCAGCATAATTCTGTTTGCAGGAGTGAAAGCTAATTCGAGTCGCCAAATATCTATGCTTTTCTTTTTTCTCTTATACTCGAATCCTTTTAATATGTTTGTTTTGATCCTTCTGATGTTTATGAATCCTGTCTATAATCTATTTCTCGCGGCTTAATTCTGTTCTGTTTATAGGATTGAAACCCTTATCGAGGAGTCAGATATCTATTCTTTTTTATAGTTTATCGCCTTTTATTTAGACCAGAATCCCCATACTGACATTTGTCTTCATCTTCCTAATGTTTATAAAGTCTATCTATAATCTATTTCTCGCGTCATTATTATGTTTGCAGGAGTGAAAGCTAATTCGAGTAGCCAAATATCTCTTTTTCTTTTGTTATTTTAGACTAGAATCCTCATATTGTCTTTTGTTTTCATCTGTCTCTTGTTTATAAAGTCTACCTATAATCTATTTCTCGCAGCATAATTATGTTTGCAGGAGTGAAAGCTAATTCGAGTAGCCAAATATCTCTTTTTCTTTTGTTATTTTAGACTCGAATCCTCTTATTGTCTTTTGTTTTCATCTGTCTCTTGTTTATAAAGTCTACCTATAATCTATTTCTTGCAGCATAATTATGTTTGCAGGAGTGAAAGCTAATTCGAGTAGCCAAATATCTCTTTTTCTTTTATTATTTTAAACTCGAATCGTCATACTGTCTTGTTTTCATCTTCCTCTTGCTTATAAAGTCTACCTATAATCTATTTCTCGCGCCATTATTCTGTTTGGAGGAGTAAAACCCTTATCGAGGAGTCAGATATCTATTCTTTTTTATAGTTTATCACCCTTAATTTAGACCAGAATCCTCATGTAGTCATTTGTTTTGATGTTGATGACGCAAAATGAAGTCGACGGAAAAAAAGAAAACCTGTTACCGACCTGCCTTAATGCAACGCCTTATGCTTCTCCGCCTTCTTTCTTGTATCGTTTTTTGCGTTGATTATATTACGTTGAAAAGTGAATGTCGGTGTCGCTGAGGAACCCGTTTGCTTTTATTTTCCCCGAACCCGTTAACGAAGGATTGGATAACGAAATATTGATAGTCTGGACACATGGCTCGGTGCTGTACCCATGTGGAGTTTGCAAGTAGGATTGGATACCTTAATATAGAGGATCTGAACCCATTACTTCGTCCTGCACCCAGGTGGAGTTTGCAAGTAGGATTGGATACCTTAATATAGAGGATCTGAACCCATTACTTCGTCCTGCACCCAGATGGAGTTAGCAAGTAGGATTGGATACCTTAATATAGAGGATCTGAACCCATTACTTCGTCCTGCACCCAGATGGAGTTAGCAAGGAGGATTGAATGCCTTACTATAGAGGATCTGAACCCATTACTTGTGCTGCACGGAGATGGAGTTAGCAAGGAGGATTGGATACCTTCATACAGAGGAACTGAACCCATTACTTTGTGCCGCATGGAGATGGAGTTAGCAAGGAGGATTGGATACCTTAATATAGAGAATCTGAACCCATTACTTCGTCCTATACCCAGATGGAGTTAGCAAGGAGGATTGGATGCCTTACTATAGAGGATTTGAACCCATTACTTTGTGTTTTACCGATATGGAGTTAACTAAAAGGACTGGATAACGAAATATAAAGGATCTGAACCCTTTACTTAATGTTGTACCCAGATGAAGTTAGCTAGAAGGGTTGGATATTAAAATTAGAGGATCTGAACGTATTACTTAGTGTTATACCCAAGTGGAATTAGCTAGAAGGATTGGATACCTTAAGATAGAGGATCTGAACCCATTACGTAGTGCTGCACGAAGATGGAGTTAACAAGTAGGATTGGATACCTTAATATAGAGGATTTAAACCCATTATTCCGTGGTGCACCCAGATGGAGTTAGCTAGAAGGATTGGATGCCTTACTATAGAGGATCTGAACCCATTACGTAGTGCTGCACGAAGATGGAGTTAACAAGTAGGATTGGATACCTTAATATAGAGGATTTAAACCCATTATTCCGTGGTGCACCCAGATGGAGTTAGCAAGAAGGATTGGATGCCTTACTATAGAGGATCTGAACCCATTACTGTGTGTTTTACCGATATGGAGTTGACTAAAAGGACTGGATAACGAAATATAGAGAATCTGAACCTATTACTTAGTGTTATATCCAGAAGGAGTTAGCTAGAAGGATTGGATACCTTAATATAGAGGATCTGAACCCATTACTTAGTGCTGCACGGAGATGGAGTTAGCAAGGAGGACTGGATACCTTAATATAGAGGATCTGAACCCGTTACTTAGTGCTGCACGGAGATGGAGTTAGCAAGGAGGATTGGATACCTTAATATAGAGGATCTGAACCCATTATTCCGTGGTGTACCCAGATGAAGTTAGCTGGAAGAGGAGGGTTGGATTTTCAGGAGGAAAAAGAGGTTTGGAGACTTCAGAGAAGAGAGAAGGAAAGGAAGGAAGGGAATGGAGATATGAATTGAGAGAAGTGAGGGTTTTAAGGGAGGGATGATGAGAAGGAGGCAAAGAGAGGGAGGAAGGGGGAAGGGGAAGGGAAGGAAAGGGGGATGAGAATGAGGGGAGGAAGGTTTTAAAAAGGGAGGGATGGAGAGAAGGAGTTGAAGAAGGATTAGATGCCTTACTATAGAGGATCTGAACCCATTACTGTGTGTTTTGGAAAGGAAGGAAGGAAGGAAGGAAGAAGAACAAAGAAAGAATAAAGATGGAAAGGAAGAAAGGAAGGAAGGACAAGAAAGGAAAGGAAGGAAGGAAGAAGAACAAAGAAAAAATAAAGATGGAAAGAAAGGAAGGAAGGAAGGAAGGAAGAAGAACAAAGAAAGAATAAAGATGGAAAGGAAGGAAGGAAGGAAGGAAGGAAGAACAAAGAAAAAATAAAGATGGAAAGGAAGGAAGGAAGAAGAAAGAAAAAAATAAAGATGGAAAGGAAGGAAGGAAGGAAGGAAGGAAAGGAAGAAAGGAAGGAAGGAAGGAAGGAAGAACAAAGAAAGAATAAAGATGGAAAGGAAGGAAAGAAGAAGAAGAAAGAAAAATAAAGATGGAAAGGAAGGAAGGAAAGGAAAGGAAGGAAGGAAGGAAGGAAGGAAGGAAGAAGAACAACGAAAACATAAAGATGGAAAAGAAGGAAGGAAGGAAGGAAAGGAAAGGAAAGGAAAGGAAAGGAAGGAAGGAAGAAGAACAACGAAAACATAAAGATGGAAAAGAAGGAAGGAAGGAAGGAAGGAAGAAGAACAAAGAAAAAATAAAGATGGAAAGAAAGGAAGGAAGAAGAAGAAGAAAGAAAGAATAAAAATGGAACGAAGGAAAGGAGATAAAAGAAGACATGGGAAAAATATGAAAAAAAGGAAAAGAGAATACAGGAAAAAGAAAAAGGAATGAAAAAAAGAAAGAAAACAACGCGAAGAGTACACGTGGTCATGTTTTCTTTGCTCAAGGTCTCTCTCTCTCTCTCTCTCTCTCTCTCTCTCTCTCTCTCTCTCTCTCTGATTCTCTATCCCGCCAGTCACTCACCTTTCACTGCTCCTCCTCTTCCTCCTCCTCCTCCTGCTCCTCCTCCTCCTCCTCCTCTTCCTCCTTCTCCTCTGCAGCGGTCCCAATCTGACACACATTCCCTTCCCCTCCTTTCCCCTCTCTATCCTTCCCTCCCTCCTTCCCTCCCTCATCCACCTGCAATTTCCCTTCACCTGGTTTTCTCTCCTGGTTAACCTTTACTTGTGGAGGAAAGTTGGAGCAGGTTAGGTGAGAGGTGGAGGGAAGGGAGGGAAGGAGGCTGGGAGGGAGGGAAAGGGCATGGAGAGAGGGGAAAGGGAGGGTAGGGAGGTAGAGAGAAGGGAGGAAGGGAATGGAAGAGGGGAAGGGAAGGGTGTGGAGATGAGGGAGAAAGGGAGGTTATGGTTTAAAAAGGGAGGGATGGAGAGATGGATGGTGGAGGGAAGGGAGGAAGGGAGGGAATGACTGTGAAAAAATGGAAAGGAAAGGGCGCTGAGAGGAGGTAGGAAGGGAGGGAAAGGAAGGGTGTAAGAAGAGAGGGAGAGACGGGAGAAGAGAAGGGCAAGGGAGGGAAGGGACGGGCTCAACAAGGGAGGGGTGCAAGAAGGGAGGGAGAGACGGGAGAAGAGAAGGGCAGGGAGGGGAAGGAAGGGAAGGGAAGGGTTCAGAAAGGGAGGGAGAGACGGGAGAAGAGAAGGGCATGGAGGAAGGGAGGGAAGGGAAGGGTTCAGAAAGGGAAGGCGGGAGGAAAGGGGGGGGAGGGACAGGTAAGGTCGGGGGTCATTAGCGCCAGGTGTAAAGGTATTGAATTAAAGGTCATGTTTGTGTTTACGTATCTTATTGACCTTATTTAATTATTTGTTTATCTGGTTATTTGTTTGTTTGTTTTTTGTTTGTTTTGTTTTTGGGGTTTTCACGTGATTTTGTGGAGCTTGAAATGTATGTTTGTTGATTTTCTTTTCTTTTTTTTCTTTTTCCTTTTTTTCGTTAACTTTCAGAATCGTTTGTTTTGTGGAAATTATCAAGATTTTTTTTTTTTTTTTCCAGGTGATATGTCTGGTTTGAAATATGTGTTGATTTTCTTTTCTCTTTTTCTTTTTCCTTTTTCTTCGTTAACTTTCAGAATCGTTGTGTGTGTGTGTGTGTGTGTGTGTGTGTGTGTGTGTGTGTGTGTGTGTGTGTGTGTGTGTGTGTGTGTGTGTGTGTGTGTGTGTGAGAGTGTGTGAGAGAGAGAGAGAGAGAGAGAGAGAGAGACCTTGAGTAGAGAAAACATGAAGACGCTTTTTTTTCATTCCTTTTTTTCCCTTTGTTATCTTTTCTTTTTTTTACAAGGCGAATTTTCTTTTAACTTTCATGTACCTTTTCTATTGTTTTCCTTTTGTAACTAATATTCTTACGTTTAGTCATTTTTTACCATATTTTGCAGGGCTGAAAAAAAAAAAGGTTTAAAAAAAGCATGTTTTTTTTTGTTTTAAACCAGTTTTTTGGGGGTTAAACCTTTTTTTTTTTTGGTTTAATTCCCTTTTTTTCAGTATTTTTATTCCAGCAATCCTATCCATAAATACTTATATGAGTTTGAAAAGGAATTGTATGTAGATTTAGAGATGGATTTAGCAATACATTCATTTGATCTTCATACAATCTGTAAAATAGGCAAAATGCAGCTTCTCTAACATGCTTTATAATTGCAATGTTAAAGAGTAGTAGAACATGAAAGACCTCTTCCAATTTTCCAGTTGCATGCTAAAAAAACCAGTTGTAAGAGAGAGAGAGAGAGAGAGAGAGAGAGAGAGAGAGAGGGTGGTGAGGTGTGGGGGGGGAGTTTTCCTGGGTATATCCTGCACCGCATTCTGCCTCTGCATCGCGCTCCCCGGAATGAGGGACGCTGTTATTATGACTCAGCGGGGTTAGCAACTTGGCATTAATCCGTTTCGTCTTTCCCGCTCACACATTCGGTTTCTTTTAACTTTCATGTACCTTTCGTTGCGTTTCTTTGTAACTAATATTTTTCCGACATTCATTTGTTTTAATATATTTTGACGCTTTTCTCTATTTTTTTTTCCCACGAGCATTTCTTCAACTATTAACTTTCATGCACCTTCTCGTGTTTCACTTTTGTAACTAATATTTTTCCGACATTCATTTTTTTAAATATATTTTGACGCTTTTCTCTATTTTTTTTTCCCGCGAGCATTTCTTCCACTATTAACTTTCATGCACCTTCTCGTGTTTCACTTTTGTAACTAATATTTTTCCGACATTCATTTGTTTTAATATATTTTGACACTTTTGTTTTTCCCCACAAGCATTCTTTCTTCTATATAACCCGTTTCGTCTTTCCCGCTACGAACATTAATTTTCTTTTAAGTTTCATGTACCTTTCGTTGCGTTTTTTGTAACTAATATTTTTCCGACATTCATTTTTTTTAATATATTTTGACGCTTTTCTCTATTTTTTTTTTCCACAAACATTCCTTCAACTATTAACTTTCATGCACCTTCTCGTGTTTCACTTTTGTAACTAATATTTTCTCGACATTCATTTGTTTTTTATATATATTTTGACACTTTTGTTTTTCCCCACAAGCATTCTTTCTTCTATAACCCGTTTCGTCTTTCCCGCTACGAACATTAATTTTCTTTTAAGTTTCATGTACCTTTCGTTGCGTTTTTTGTAACTAATATTTTTCCGACATTCATTTTTTTTAATATATTTTGACGCTTTTCTCTATTTTTTTTTTCCCACAAGCATTCCTTCAACTATTAACTTTCATGCACCTTCTCGTGTTTCCCTTTTGTAACTAATATTTTTCCGACATTCATTTTTTTAAATATATTTTGACGCTTTTCTCTATTTTTTTTTCCCACGAGCATTCCTTCAACTATTAACTTTCATGCACCTTCTCGTGTTTCACTTTTGTAACTAATATTTTTCCGACATTCATTTGTTTTAATATATTTTGACGCTTTTCTCTATTTTTTTTTCCCACAAGCATTCCTTCAACTATTAACTTTCATGCGCCTTCTCGTGTTTCACTTTTGTAACTAATATTTTTCCGACATTCATTTGTTTTAATATATTTTGACACCTATTTTTCCCCTCGAGCATTCCTTTCTCTATAACCCGTTTCGTCTTTCCCTCTACACACACAACTTATTTTTCCGACATTCATTTGTTTTTTATATATATTTTGACACTTCTATTTTTCCCCACGAGCATTCCTTTCTCTATAACCCGTTTCGTCTTTCCCGCTCACACAAGGATAGACAGGGATACACTCAAGGATGCGCAGAAGGATATAGAAGGATACGTGAGGTCAGACGGTGCACACTCGATGCCAGATTCTCGTACTCCACCTTTTATGCCAGATTCTCGTACTCCACTTTTTATGCTAGATTCTCGTACTCCTCCTTTTATGCCAGACTCTCATACTCCACCTTTTATGCCAGATTCTCGTACTCCACCTTTTATGTCAGAATGTCGTACTCCACCTTTTATGCTAGATTCTCGTACTCCACCTTACATGCCAGATTCTCGTACTCCACCTTTTATGCCAGATTCTCGTACTCCACCTTTTATGCCAGATTCTCGTACTCCACCTTTTATGCCAGATTCTCGTACTCCACCTTTTATGCTAGATTCTCGTACTCCACCTTTTATGCCAGATTCTCGTACTCCACCTTTTATGCCAGATTGTCGTACTCCACCTTTTAATATTTGCTGATTTCCAACCCCAAAACCGCCTTCTCCACCCCAATAACTATCTTGGTATATAGTTAACGTTAAAATAGTCGATTATTGCTGTTTCTTGGCAATAGCTATGGGGCAGAAACCGGTAAATATGGTGCTTCGAGTACGATAATATGGAATCACTTTAGTCTCGAAAGCTCCTCAGAACATTTTTTTTTTTTACAACAAAGGAGACAGCTCAAGGGCACCAAAAAGTAAACAATAATAAAAAAAAGCCCGCTACTCGCTGCTCCCAAAAAGAATCCAAAGATGTGGCCGAAAGAGAGGTCAATTTCGGGAGGAGAGGTGTCCAGAGGCATAATACTTATCAATAAAAAAAACACTTAATCTGAAATGTTATGGAGATGAAGAGGATAATGGAAATGGATAGCTAGTACACCTGTCCTTACCTGGGCCAAGTTAATTAGTCCCACCTGAGTCACAGTAGCTCCTCTCCCTTCCTTACCCTCGCTCTTGTTTCAACTCTTCCTTCCTTCGCATCTTCTCTCTCTCTCTCTCTCTCTCTCTCTCTCTCTCTCTCTCTCTCTCTCTCTCTCTCCCTTACACCTCCCTTCCTTTCCCTCGCTTTTATTACAATTCTTCCTCCCTTCGCCTTTCCTTTTCTCTCCCTCTCTCTCTCTTCATATTCATCCATTCCTCCCTTCCTTACAGCTTCCTCCCCTATCCCTCTTCTCCCTATATTTCTCTCTCTCCCTTTGTCTTTCTTTCTCAGTCTCTCCAATCCTCCCTTCTTTATCCTCCCTTCCTCCCTCCCTTACAGCTTCCTTTATTCTCCCTCTTCTCCCTATCTTTCTCTCTCCCTTCGTCTTTCTTTCTGTCTCTCCAATCCTCCCGTCTTTTCCCTCCCATGCAGTTCCTTTTCTTCTCCCTCTCCTCCCCCTCTTCTCCCTATCTTTCTTTCTCTGTCTCCAATCCTCCCTTTTCCCTCCCTTCCTCCCTCCCTTACAGCTCCCTCTCTTCTCCCTCTCCTCCTTATCTTTCTCTCTCTCCCTGTCTAAGTAATGAAAGAACTATAAATCAAAGTTACCACACCTGTCTTCACCTGGACCAAGCTAATTAGTCATCTTACCTGTTTGTTTTTTCTCGTCTTACAGGTGTGTGCGCCCTACCTGACACCACCACCACCACAACCACCACCACCACCAACAACAACAACAACGCCCCACCACCACCACCACCACGTCGCTCACAACCACTACCACTGTCTCCATCACAACGCAAGTCTCCAGAAGGTAGGTTGTCTTTTCTGTTTGTTTTACTTTTAAAAATACACGTGGAACAATGGTCAGACAACGACTCCGCGGGCCTGGGTTCGAATCCGGGCGTGGGCAGTCTGCGTGTAGGTCACCCAGCTGTTCATCCTCCCTGGTGGGTAAATGGGTACCTGGGGAAACCTGGGGAAGGTAAACTGTGGTAACACGGATTTCCCATTTCTCAACAACGGCTCACAGGGACTGGTTCGGAGATAAGCACTGAGGCAACGCGCAGCTATAGCATATTAACCTTACCTCTCTCTCTCTCTCTCTCTCTCTCTCTCTCTCTCTCGGTATATTCTGTCCATTTTTCCTTCAGTTTATTTTACTATCTATCAATCTATCTATCTATCTATCTATCTATCTATCTATTTATCTTCATGTTAGTAAGAGGAAGGGAGGAAGGACTGGAGGGAAGAAGGAGAGGTTGGAGAGAAGGAGGGAGGGAGGGAGGAAGAAAGTGAGGGAGGGAGAGAGAGAGAGAGGGAGGAAATGCCGGAGATTATGATATACGCTTTCTCTCTCTCTCTCTCTCTCTCTCTCTCTCTCTCTCTCTCTCTCTCTCTCTCTCTCTCTCTCTCTCACCTGTTGGCACACAAACAACAATAATAACAACAACAAAAATGA
>NC_066532.1:15796795-15844496 GCF_024679095.1 Eriocheir sinensis | reverse complement strand
AGTTCAATGCAGGGAAGAAAGATTAAAACAATGACGAGTGTAAAATAGACAAGAAGAATGATGAAGAAAACACAGGTGCACGAGCCAGTGATAAACAAGGGAGAAGTAAACTGAGAGGGTTATAAAAAAAAAAGGAACTACGTGAATGAAAAAAAAGTGGTAAGAAGGATAAAGAAAAGAAAGAGGAGTGCTGAAAACGGTGCATGAAAACAAAACATGAAAACAGAAAAGGAGGAATGAACAGCGGGTTGAGCTGCATGCCGACTGCCTGGATCCGGATTCGAACCCGGGCTCGTGGATTCGTAGCAAGGCACGCTAACTACTGCACCAGGGATGATATTCCTTTATTTCCATTTTTCGTATTCTCTGACCTTTCCTTTTTTTCCTGTTCTTCCATCTAGTCCTCTTCCTCCTCCTCCTCTTCCATCTCCTCTCGCCAAAACTGTAATTAGAAGAATAAAACATATAAATAAAATCTCACCCAAATCGATAAAAAAATTGAAGTTATGGACCTTGCACAGAACAACAACAACAACAAAAAATATATAAGTACAGCAGAGTGGACAAATCTAATGCGACAACACTAATTTCAGGAATAAGAAAAAGACGGGAAATAAAAAAAAAAACACGAAAATCATCAAATGTTAAATAATGAAAGAAAACGAATCACATACAACAAACAAAATTGTCAAACGTGATGCTGCAAAATTTGTAACGAGAGAAACGATATAACAAAGGAATAAAAAAGACAAAAACATTATTGGCATGATATACTGAAAAAAATCAACGATATCATGCGCCATATATATAACAATTGTTCAAGCTTGTAATAAATATGAAATGCATAGCCGTCACTCCCTTGCCCAGAAATGTATAAATAATAACCAGACAATAATACTATGCATTTAATAAAATTACTTACTACATAAAAAATGAAAGGAAATGATTGGAGCGATATGATTCTCTATACTCGAGAATCTAGATAGACAGCGAAAGAGACATTTAGTTAAACGACAGTATATGGGGAAGTGAGCAGAAAAGTGTACTATAGGTAGGCAGGTAAGTAGGCAATCAGTCACGTAGGTAGTTAGGTGGAGAGGTATTTTACTAGACATAAACACATTGTAGAGAGGCTTGTTAGAAATACGTTTTTCGTATTCATATTTTTCAAATTTGACAGCTCTCATTTTTTTTTCTATCAATCCGACTTTTCACTGCGTTTTATTTCGCTTCTATGCTTTGCCTTTTCATCTTCTGTTTTCATGTTTTCATGCACAGTTTCCATCACTTCTCTTTATTCTCTTAACTTTTTTACCATTTAAAAGTATCTGGACAGACAAATGGATAAACATAAAAAAACAGGTATATACGACACATACAGTTAAGTAAGTTGATAATATGATAGAAAAATGTATCTATCTATCTATAATGTCCATCTATATGAATGTATGTATGTATGTATGAATCTATGTATGTATGTATGTATGTGTATATGTATGCATTTGTATATAAATATGTATATACAGAGAGAGAGAGAGAGAGAGAGAGAGAGAGAGAGAATGTTTGGTGGTGGAGCTGCAAGGTTTCTAGCGAAAGTAATAAACAAAACGTGTGTGTGTGTGTGTGTGTGTGTGTGTGTGTGTGTGTGTGTGTGTGAGCGTATGTTAAAACATGCTTAATTTCACTGTCTCTCTCTCTCTCTCTCTCTCTCTCTCTCTCTCTCTCTCTCTCTCTCTCTCTCTCTCTCTCTCTCTCTCTCTCTCTCTCTCTCTCTCTCTTACTCTGTCTCTCTCAAATTACTGACTTCTGTATATTCACAATGTACATCTTCTACATTTATGTCTAATGTGTATTGTGTAATGTATGTGTAGAATACCCACTTCTAGTGGAAATAAAATTTATTATTATTATTATTATTATTATTATCTCTCTCTCTCTCTCTCTCTCTCTCTCTCTCTCTCTCTCTCTCTCTCTCTCTCTCTCTCTCTCTCTCTCTCTCTCTCTCTGTGTGTGTGTGTGTGTGTTTCTCTCTTTCCCACCAACGTAACAAACTTAGTTGAAGAGGCTACAGGAAGGAAGGCGAAATAAATAATAATAAAAAAACTTTATCGCGTTACAACCCACCAGTCCCATTACCAATCCTTCCCCTTTACACCAGTCCCATTACCAACCCTTCCCCTATCCACCAGTCCCATTACCAACCTTTTCCCTATCCACCAGTCCCATTACCAACCCTTCCCCTATCCACCAGTCCCATTACCAACCTTTTCCCTATCCACCAGTCCCATTACCAATCCTTCCCCTTTACACCAGTCCCATTACCAACCCTTCCCCTATCCACCAGTCCCATTACCAACCTTTTCGCTATCCACCAGTCCCATTACCAATCCTTCCCCTATCCACCAGTCCCATTACCAAAACTTCCACTATCCACCAGTCCCATTACCAATCCTTCCCCTATCCACCAGTCCCATAACCAACCCTTCCCCTATCCACCAGTCCCATTACCAACCCTTCCACTATCCGCCAGTCCCATTACCAACCCTTCCCCTCTACACCAGTTCCATAACCAATCCTTCCCCTATCAAGCAGTCCCATTATCAGCCCTTTACCTCTCCACCAGCCCAATTACCAACCCGTCCCTTATGCACCAGTTCAATTACCAATCCTTCCCCTATCCAATAGTCCCATTACCAATCCCTCTCTTTTATAACCAGTCCCATTACCAACCCTTCCCCTATCCACCAGTCCCATTACCAATCCTTCCACTATCAGCCAGTCCAATTACCAAACCTTCCCCTATCCACCAGACCTATTACCAATCCTTCCCCTATCCATCAGTCCCATTACCAATCCTTCCCCTATCCACTAATCCCATTACCAACTCTTATCTATCCACCAGTCCCATTACCAACCCTTCCCCTGTCCACGAGTCCCAATATCAACCCTTCCCCTATCCACCAGTCCCATTACCAATCCTTCCCCTATCCACCAGTCCCATTACCAATCCTTCCCTTATCCACCAGTCCCATTACCAAATCTTCCCTTATCCACCAGTCCCATTACCAACCCTTCCCCTATCCACCAGTCCCATTACCAACCCATCCCCTATCCACCAGTCCCATTACCAATCCTTCCCATATCCACCAGTCCCATTACCAATCCTTCCCCTGTTCACCAGTCCCATTACCAATCCTTCCCCTATCCACGAGTCCCATTACCAACCATTTCCCTATCCACCAGTCCCATTACCAATCCTTCCACTATCCACCAGTCCCATTACCAATCCTTCCCCTATCCACCAGTCCGATTACCAACCCTTCCCCTATCCACCAGTCCCATTTAAAACCCTTCCCCTATTCACCAGTCCCATTACCAATCCTTCCCCTATCCACAATTCCAATTACCAACCCTTGCCCTATCCACCAGTCCCATTATCAACCCTTCCCCTATCCACCAGTCCCATTACCAATCATTCCCCTATCAACCAGTCCCATTACCAACCCTTCCCCTATCCACCACTAGCATTACCACCCTTCCCGTATCCACAAGTCCCATTACCAATCCTTCCCCTATCCACCAGTCCCATTACCAACCCTTCCCCTATCCACCAGTCCCATTAGCAACCCTTCCCCTATCCACCAGTCCCATTACCAACCCTTCCCCTATCCACCAGTCCTATTACCAATCATTCCCCTATCCACCAGTCCCATTATCAACCCTTCCCCTATCCCCCAGTTCCATTACTAATCCTTCACATATCCACCAGTCCCATTACCAACCCTTCCCCTACCCACCAAATCCATTACCAATCCATCCCCTATCAACCAGACCCAGGACCAACCTTTCCCCTATCCACCAGTCCCATTACCAACCCTTCCCCTATCCACCAGTCCCATTACCAATTCTTCCCCTATCCACCAGACCCATTACAGATCCTTCACCTATCCACCATTCCCATTATCAACACTTCCCCTATTCACCAGTCCCATTACCAATCCTTCCCCTATCCACCAGTCCCATTACCAATCCTTCCCCTATCCACCAGTCCCATTACCAATCCTTCCCCTATCCACCAATCCCATTACCAATCCTTCCCCTATCAACCAGTCCCATTACCAACCCTTTCCTATCAACCAGTCTCAAAATGAACCCTACCCCTATCCACCAGTCCCCTTATCAATCCTTCCCCTATCCACCAGCTTCATTACCAAACCTTCCCCTATCCACCAGTCCCATTACCAATCCTTCCCCTATACATCAGTCCCATTACCAACCCTTCCCCTATCCACAAGTCCTATTACCAACCCTTCCCTTTTTTACCATTCCCATTACCAATCCTCCCCTTATCCACCAGTCCCATTACCAATCCTTCCCCTATCCACCAGTCCCATTACCAAGCCTTCCCCTCTCCACCAGTCCCATTATCAACCCTACCCCAATCCACCAGTCCCATTACCAATCCTTCCCCTATCCACCAGTCCCATTACCAACTATTCCCCTATCCACCAGTCACATTACCAACCTTTCCTCTATCCACCAGTCCCATTATCAACCCTTCCCCTATCCACCAGTACCATTACCAATCCTTCCCCTATCCACCAGTCCCATTACCAACCCTTCCCCTATCCACCAGTCCCATTAGAGATCCTTCCCCTATCCACCAGTCCCATTACCAACCTTTCCCATAACCACCAGTTCAATTACCAATCATTCCCTTATCCACCAGTCCCATTACCAACCCTTCCCCTATCCATCAGTCCGATTACCAATCCTTCCTCTGTCCACCAGTAACATTACCAACCCTTCTCCTATCCACTAGTCCCATTACCAACCCTTCCCCTATCCACCAGTCCCATTACCAACCCTTCCCCTATCCACCGGTCCCATTACCAATCCTTCCCAAATCAATAAGTCCCATTACCAACCCTTCCCCTATCCACCAGTCCCATTACCAACCCTTCCCTTATCCACCAGTCCCATTACCAATCCTTCCCCTATCCACCAGTCGAATTACCAATCCTTCACCTATCTACCAGTCCCCTTACCAACCCTTCCCCTATCCACCAGTCTCATTACCAACCCTTCCTCCATCCACCAGTCCCATTACCAATCCTTTCCCTATCCACCAGTCCCATTACCAGCCCTTCCCCTATCCACCACTCCCATTACCAATCCTTCTCCTATCAACCACTCCCATTACCAATCCTTCCCCAATCCACCAGTCCCATTACCAAAATTTCCCCTATCAACCAGTCCCATTACCAACCCTTCCCCTATCCACCAGTATCATTACTAATCCTTCCCCTATCCACCAGTCCAATTAAAAAAACCTTCCCCTATCCACCAGTTCTATTACCAACCCTTCCCCTATCCACCAGTCCCATTACCAACCCTTCCCCTATCAATCAGTTCCATTACCAATATTTCCCCTATCCACCAGTCCCATTACCAATCCTTCCCCTATCCACCAGTCCCATTACCAGCCCGCCCCTATCCACCAGTCCCCTTACCAACCCTTCCCCTATCCACCAGTAACATTACCAATCCTTAACCTATCCACCAGTCCCATGACCAATCCTTCCCCTATCCACCAGTCCCATTACCAACCCTTCCCCTATCCACCAGTCCCATTACCAATCCTTCTCCTATCCACCAGTTCCATTACTAACCCTTCCCCTATCCACCAGTCCCATTACAAATCATTCCCCTAGCCACAAGTCCCATTACCAACCCTTCCTCTATCCACAAGTAACATTACCAATCCTTCCCCTATCCACCAGTCCCATTATCAACCCTTCCCCTATCCACCAGTCCCATTACCAACCCTTCCCCTATCCACAAGTCCCAATACCAATCCTTCCCCTCTCCAGCAGTCCCATTACCAACCATTGCCCTATCCACAAGTCCCTTTACCAGCCTTTCCCCTATTCACCAATCCAATTACCAAACCTTCCCCTATCCACCAATTCCATTACCAACCCTTCCCCTATCCACCAGTCCCATTACCAACCCTTCCCCTATCCACCTGTCCCATTACCAATCTTTCCCCTTTTCACCAGTCCCATTACGAACCCTTCCCCTATTAACCAGTCGAATTACCAATCCTTACCCCATCCACTAGTCCAATTACCAAGCCTTCCTCTAACCACCAGTCCCATTACCAGCCAAACCCCTATCCACCAATCCCATTACCAACCCTTCCCCTTTCCACCTGTCCCGTTACCAACCCTTCCCCTCACCATCTGTTCCATTACCAATCCTTCCCCTATAACCCAGTCCCATTACCAATCCTTCCCGTATAAACCAGTCCCATTACCAATCCTTCCCCTATCCACGAGTCCCATTACCAATCCTTCCCCTATCCACCAGTCCCATTACCAACCTTTCCCCTATCCACCAGTCCCATTATCAACCCTTCCGCTATCCACCAGTCCCATTACCAATCCTTCCCCTATCCACCAGTCCCATTAACAACGCTTCCCCTATCCGCAAGTCCCATTACCAATCCTTCCCCTATATACCAGTCCCATTACCAACCCTTCACCAATCCACCAGTACCATTACCAACCCTTCCCCTATCCACCAGTCCCATTACCAACACTTCCCTTATCCACCAGTCCAATTACCAATCCTTCCCCTATCCACGAGTCCCATTACCAAACCTTCCCCTATCCACCAGTCCCATTACCAATCCCTCTACTATCCACCAGTCCCATTACCAATCCTTCCCCTATCCACCAGTCCAATTAACAATCCTTCCCCAATCCACCAGTCCCATTACCAACCCTTCCCCTATCCACCAGTCCCATTACCAATCCTTCCCCTTTCCACCAGTACCATTACCAATCCTTCCCCTATCCACCAGTCCCATTACCAACCCTTCCCCCATCCACAAGTCCCATTACCAACCCTTCCCCTATCCACCAGTTCCATTACCAATCCCTCCCCTATCCACCAGTTCCATTACCAATCCTTCCCCTATCAACCAGCCCTATTACCAATACTTCCCCTATCCACCAGTCCCATTACCAACCCTTCCCCTATCCACCAGTCCCATTACCAATCCTTCCTCTATCCACCAGTCCCATTACCAACCCTTCCCCTATCCACCAGACCCATTACCAATCCTTCCCCTATCAACCAGTCCCATTACCAACCTTCCCTATCCACCACCCATTACCACCTTCCCATCCACCAGTCCCATTACCAATCCTTCCCTATCCACCAGTCCCATTACCAACCTTCCCTATCCACCAGTCCCATTACCAACCCTTCCCTATCCACCAGTTCCATTACCAACCCTCCCCTATCCACCAGTCCCATTACCAATCCTTCCCCTATCACCAGTCCATTACCAATCCTTCCCTATCCACCAGTCCCATTACAAATTCTTGGTAATGGACTCAGTGGAGAGGAATGATTGGTAATGGGACTGGTGGATAGGGGAAGGGTTGGTAATGGGACTGGTGGATAGGGGAAGGATTGGTAATGGGACAGGTGGATAGGGGAAGGATTGGTAATGGGACTGGTGGATAGGGGAAGGGTTGGTAATGGGATAGGTGGATAGGGGAAGGATTGGTAATGGGACAGGTGGATAGGGGAAGGGTTGGTAATGGGACAGGTGGATAGGGGAAGGATTGGTAATGGGACTGGTGGATAGGGGAAGGATTGGTAATGGGACTGGTTGATAGGGGAAGGATTGGTAATGGGACTGGAGGATAGGGGAAGGGTTGGTAATGGGACTGGTGGATAGGGGAAGGATTGGTAGTGGTACTGGTGGATAGGGAAAGGGTTGGTAATGGGACTGGTGGATAGGGAAGATTGGTAATGGACAGGTGGATAGGGAAGGATTGGTAATGGGACAGGTGGATAGGGAAGGATTGGTAATGGGACTGGTGGATAGGGAAGGCTGGTAATGGACTGGTGGAGAGGGCTGATTGGTAATGGGACTGGTGGATAGGGAAAGGGTTGGTAATGGGACTGGTGGATAGGGGAAGGTTGCATGGACCAGGAGGGAAGGTTGGTAATTGGACTGGTGGATAGGGGAAGGATTGGTAATGGGACTGGTGGATAGGGGAAGGGTTGGTAAATGGACAGGTGGATAGGGGAAGGATTGGTACGGGACTGGTGGATAGGGTTGGTATGGGACTGGTGGATAGGGAAGGATTGGTAATGGACCAGTGGATAGGGGAAGGATTGGTAATGGACTGGTTGATAGGGAAGGGTTGGTAATGGACTGTGGATAGGGAAGGGTTGGTAATGGGACTGGTGGATAGGGCGATTGGTACTGGACTGGTGGATAGGAGGGGAAGGCTGGTAATGGGACTGGTGGATAGGGAAGGGCACGGATGTGGACGTGATAGCGGAAGGATTGGGTAATATGACTGGTGGATAGGGAAGGGTTGGTAATGGGACTGGTGGATAGGGGAAGGGTTGGTAATGGGACCGGTGGATAGGGAAGTATTGGTAATGGACTGGTGGATAGGGAAGGATTGATAATGGGACCGGTGGATAGGGGAAGGGTTGGTAATGGACCGGTGGATAGGGAAGGGGCTGGTAATGGGACTGGTGGATAGGGAAGGATTGGTAATGGGACTGGTGGATAGAGGAAGGCTGGTAATTGACCGGTGGATAGAGGTTGGTAATGGACTGGTGGATAGGGAAGGATTGTGGGACTGGTGGATAGGGAAGGGTTGTATTGGGACAGGTGGATAGGGGAAGGGTAGGTAATGGACTGGTGGATAGGGAAGGATTGGTAATGGGACTGGTGGATAGGGGAAGGTAATGGTAGGGGGACTGGTGGATAGGGCAGGCTGGTAATGGGACTGGTGGATAGGGGAAGGTTGGTAATGGGTCTGGTGGATAGGGAAGGATTGGTAATGGACCGGTGGATAGGGGAAGGATTGGTAATGGACTGGTGGATAGGAAGAGTTGGTAATGGGACTGGTGGATAGGGAAGAGTTGGTAATAGGACTTGTAAATAGGGGAAGGATTGTTATGGGACTGGTGGATAGGGGAAGGATTGGTATGGGACTGGTGGATAAGGAGGGATTGGTAATGGGACTGGTGGATAGGGAAGGGTTGGTAATGGGACTGGTGGATAGGGAAGGCTTGGTAATGGACTGGTGGATAGGGGAGGATTGGTAATGGGACTGGTGGATAGGGAAGGGTTGGTAATGGACAGATGGATAGGGAAGGATTGGTAATGGGACTGGATAGGGAAGGGTTGGTAATGGACTGGTGGATAGGGGAAGGCTGGTAATGGGACTGGATTGGTAATGGACAGGTGGATAGGGAAGGATTGGTATGGGACAGGTGGATAGAAGGATTGGTAATGGGACAGGTGGATAGGGAAGGATTGGTAATGGGACAGGTGGATAGGGGAAGGTTGGTAATGGACTGGTGGATAGGGAAGGCTGGTAATGGGACTGGTGGATAGGGAAGGTTGGTAATGGACTGGAGATAGGGAAGGGTTGGTAATGACTGGTGGATAGGGGAAGGATTGGTAATGGGACACGGATAGGGGAAGGATTGGTAATGGGACTGGTGGATAGGGAAGGGTTGGTAATGGACTGGTGGATAGGGAAGGATTGGTAATGGACTGGTGGATAGGGAAGGATTGGTAATGGGACTGGTGGATAGGGAAGATTGGTAATGGGACTAGATAGGGAAGGATTGGTAATGGGACTGGTGGATAGGGAAGGGTTGGTAATAGGCCTGGTGGATAGGGAAAGGATTGGTAATGGGACTGGTGAGTAGGGGAAGGGTTGGTAATGGGACTGGTGAATAGGGGAAGGATTGGTAATGGGACAGGTGGATAGGGGAAGGATTCGTAATGGGACTGGTGGATAGGAAGGGTTGGTAATGGGACTGGTGGATAGGGAAGGTTGGTAATGGGACTGGTGGATAGGGAAGGATTGGTAATGGGACTGGTGGATAGGGAAGGGTTGGTAATGGGACTGGTGGATAGGGAAGGGTTGGTAATGGAACTCAGGATAGTGAAGGATTGGTAATGGGACTGGTGGATAGGGAAGGGTAATGGAACTGGTGGATAGGGGAGGATTGGTAATGGACTGGTGGATTGGGGAAGGGCTGATAATGGACTGGTGGATAGGGAAGGCTGGTAATGGGACTGGTGGATGGGGAAGGCTGGTACTGGGACTGGTGGATAGCGGAAGGATTGGTAATGGGCCGGGTGAATAGGGGAAGGTTGGTAATGGGACTGGTGGATAGGGAAGGGTTGGTAATGGAACTGGTGGATAGGGAAGGATTGGATATGGCACTGGTGGATAGTGGATGGATTGGTAAAGGGACTGGTGGATAGGGGAAGGGTTGGTAATGGGACTGGTGGATAGGGGAAGGCTGGTAATGGGACTGGTGGATAGGGAAGGATTGGTAATGGGACTGGTTTATAGGGAAGGGTTGGTAATGGGACTGGTGGATAGGGGAAGGGTTGGTAATGGGACAAGTGGATAGGGGAAGGATTTTTAATGGGACTGGTGGATAGGGGAAGGCTAGGTAATGGGAAAGGTGGATAGGGGAAGGAATGGTAATGGGACTGGTGGATAGCGGAAGGATTGGTAATGGCACCTGTGGATAGGGGGAAGGGTTGGTAATGGACTGGTGGATAGGGGAAGGGTTGGTAATGGGACTGGTGGATAGGGGAAGGACTGGTAATGGGACTGGTGGATAGGGGAAGGATTGGTAATGGGACTGGTGGATAGTGGAAGGGTTGGTAATGAGACTGGTGGATAGGGAAGGTTGGTAATGGGACTGGTGGATAGGGAAGGACTGTAATGGGACTGGTGGATAGGGGAAGGATTGATAATTGACTGGTGGATAGGGGTAGAGTTAGTAATGGGACCGGTGGATAGGGAAGGTTGGTAATGGGACTGGTGGATAGGGAAGGATTGGTAATGGGACTGGTGGATAGGGGCTGGTAATGGGACTGGTGGATAGCGGAAGGATTGATAATGGACCGGTGGATAGGGGAGGTTGGTAATGGGACTGGTGGATAGGGGAAGGAGTGGTAATGGGACTGTTTGATAGTGGAAGGATTGGTTATGGGACTGGTGGATAGGGGAAGGATTGGTAATGGGACTGTTGGATAGGGGAAGGGTTGGTAATGGGACTGGTGGATAGGGGAAGGGTTGGTAATGAGACTGGTGGATAGAGAAGGATTGGTAATGGGACTGGTGGATAGAGGAAGGGTTGGTAATGGGACTGGTGGATAGGAGAACGGTTGGTAATGGGAATGGTGGATAGGGGAAGGATTGGTAATGGGACTGGTGGATAGGGGAAGGGTTGGTAATGGGACTGGTGGATAGGGGAAGGGTGGGTAAAGGGACTGGTGGATAGGGGAAGGATTGGTAATGGGACTGGTGGATAGGGGAATGGTTGGTAATGGGACAGGTGGATAGGGTTTGGATTGGTAATGGGACTGGTGGATAGGTGAAGTTATTGTAATGGGACTGGTGGATAGGGGAAGGATTGGTAATGGGACTGGTGGATAGGGGAAGGATTGGTAATGGGACTGGTGGTTAGTGGAAGGATTATTAATGAGACTGGTGGATTGAGGAAGGATTGGTAATGGGACTGGTGGATAGGGGAAGGGTTGGTAATAGGACTGGTGGATAGGGGAAGGATTGGTAAAGGGACTGGTGGATAGGGGACGGTTTTGTAATGGGACTGGTGGAGAGGCAAAGGGTTGGTAATTGGACTAGTGGATAGGTGACGGGTTGGTAATGGGACTGGTGGATAGTGGAAGGGTTGTTTATGGTACTGGTGGATAGGGGAAGGATTGATAATGGGACTGGTGGATAGGGGAAGGGTTGGTAATGGGACAGGTGGATAGGGGAAGGATTGGTAATGGGACAGGTGGATAGGGGAAGGGTTGGTAATGGGACTGGTGGATAGGGGAAGTATTGGTAATGGGACTGGTGGATAGTGGAAGGATTGGTAATGGGACTGGTTGATAGCGGAAGGGTTGGTAATTGGACTTGTTGATAGGGGAAGGGTTGGTAACGGGACTAGTGGATAGGGGAAGGATAGGTAAAGGGACTGCTGGATAGGGCAAGGGTTGGTAATGGGACTGGTTGATAGGGGAAGGCTAGGTAATGGGACTGGTGGATAGGGTTAGGATTGGTAATGGGACTGGTGGATAGGGGAAGGGTTGGTAATGGGACTGGTGGATAGGGGAAGGGTTGGTAATGGGACTGGTGGATAGGGGAAGGATTGGTAATGGGACTGGTGGATAGGGGAAGGGTTGGTAATGGGACTGGTGGATAGGGGAAGGGTTGGTAATGGGTCTGGTGGATAGGGGAAGGATTGGTAATGGGACTGGTGGATAGGGGAAGGGTTGGTAATGGGACTGGTGGATAGAGGAAGGATTGGTAATGGGACTGGTGGATAGGGGAAGGGTTGGTAATGGGACTGGTGGATAGGGGAAGGATTGGTAATGGGACTGGTGGATAGGGGAAGGATTGGTAATGGGACTGGTGGATAGAGGAAGGATTGGTAATGGGACTGGTGGATAGGGGAAGGGTTGGTAATGGGACTGGTGGATAGGGGAAGGATTGGTAATGGGACTGGTGGATAGGGGAAGGATTGGTACTGGGACTGGTGGATAGGGGAAGGATTGGTAATGGGATTGGTGGATAGGGGAAGGATTGGTAATGGGACTGGTGGATAGGGGAAGGCTTTGTAATGGGACTGGTGGATAGGGGAAGGATTGGTAATGGGACTGGTTGATAGGGGAAGGGTTGGTAATGGGACTGGTGGATAGGGGAAGGATTGGTAATGGGACTGGTGGATAGGGGAAGGATTGGTAATGGGACTGGTGGATAGGGGAAGGGTTGGTAATGGGACAGGTGGATAGGGGAAGGATTGGTAATGGGACTGGTCGATAGAGGAATGATTGGTAATGGGACTGGTGGATAGGGGAAGGGTTGGTAATGGGACTGGTGGATAGGGGAAGGATTGGTAATGGGACTGGTGGATAGGGGAAGGGCTGGTAATGGGACAGGTGGATAGGGGAAGGGTTGGTAATGGGACTGGTGGATAGGGGAAGGATTGGTAATGGGACTGGTGGATAGGGGAAGGGCTGGTAATGGGACAGGTGGATAGGGGAAGGATTGGTAATGGGACTGGTGGATAGGGGAAGGGTTGGTAATGGGACTGGTGGATAGGGGAAGTGTTGGTAATGGGACTGCTGGATAGGGGAAGGGTTGGTAATGGGACAGGTGGTTAGGGAAAGGATTGGTAATGGGACAGGTGGATAAGGGTAGGATTGGTAATTGGACTGGTGGATAAGGGAAGGATTGGTAATGGGACTGGTGTATAGGGGAAGGGTTGGTAATGGGACTGGTGGATAGGGGAAGGGCTGGTAATGGGACAGGTGGATAGGGAAGGATTGGTAATGGGACTGGTGGATAGGGAAGGATTGGTAATGGGACAGGTGGATAGGGAAGGATTGAATGGGACTGGTGGATAGGGAAGGATTGGTAATGGGACAGGTGGATAGGGAAGGATTGGTAATGGGACTGGTGGATAGGGGAAGGATTGGTAATGGGACAGGTGGATAGGGGAAGGATTGGTAATGGGACTGGTGGATAGGGGAAGGATTAGTAATGGGACAGGTGGATAGGGGAAGGATTGGTAATGGGACTGGTGGATAGGGGAAGGGCTGGTAATGGGACAGGTGGATAGGGGAAGGATTGGTAATGGGACTGGTGGATAGGGGAAGGATTGGTAAAGGGACTGGTGGATAGGGTAAGGGTTGGTGATGGACTGGTTGATAGGGGAAGGATTGGTAATGGGACTGGTGGATAGGGAAGGCTAGGTAATGCGACCGGTGGATAGGGGAAGGATTGGTAATGGGACTGGTGGATAGGGGAAGGGTTGGTAATGGGACTGGTGGATAGGGGAAGGTTAACCTAACTTAACCTTACCTTACCTTATCTTACCTTACCTTACCTTACCTTACCTTTCCTTTCCTTTCCTTTCCTTTCCTTTCCTTTCCTTTCCTTTTACCTTTCCTTTCCTTACCTTACCTTACTTCTTCACCATTTTACCTTTCCTTTCCTTTCCCTTACAACCTACCTTTCCTTTCCTTTCCTTTCTCCTTTCCTTTCCTTCCTTCTTTCCTTCCCTTCCTTTCCCTTTCCTTCTTCCTTTCCTTTCACCCTTTCCTTTACCTTACCTTACCTTACTTACTCCCTTACCCACCTCACTCCACCTTTCCTTTCCTTTCCCTTCCTTTCCTTTCCTTTCTCCCTTTCCTTTCCTTCCCTTTCCTTTCCTCTCTCCTTTCCCACCCACCTTACCTTACCCACCTTACCTTACCCACCTTACCTTACCCACCTTACCAATACCTTACCCACTCATCTACCTTACCTTACCCTTACCTTACCTTTCCTTCCTTTCCTTTCCTTTCCTTTTCCTTTCCTTTCCTTTCCTTCCTTTCCTTTCCTTTCCTTACCTTACCTTACCTTACCTTACCTTACCTTACCTTACCTTACCTTTCCTTTCCTTTCCTTTCCTTTCCTAACCTTACCTTACTTCCCCACCTTACCTTGCCTATCTCCCTCCTTACCTGTGTCTTTACCTGTGCTTCTATTCCTCCACCTGTTGTTCTCCGTCGGTCAATGTCAAGTGTGTTTTGGTTCTCTCCCGGCATGTCTCGGCGTCCTTAAGGTCTCAAGGTGAATTATTTTAAGTCCTTACGTGCTTGTACGCTTGGCAAACACCCCCTCGTGCATGTCTGGAAGGCTCATGTGTGTTTTTGAGGGTTGTTATAATGTCTGGTGTGTTTAAAGGTGTGTGTGTGTGTGTGTGTGTGTGTGTGTGTGTGTGTGTGTGTGTGTGTGGTTTCTTTTTTTTAATCATTCTCCTCTTTTTTTTTCTTTTTTTTCTTTTTTTCGATCTTATCCCTCTTATTCTTGTTTTTCTTTTCTTGTTCTTCGTTATTATTTTTTTTATCGCCCATTTTCTTCGTTATTCCCCATTTTCATTAGTTTGTCTTCTATTCGATAACTCATGGTAACTTTAGTCTCCCCTTCTAACTGGTACACTATCTTCCTCTTCTTCTTCTTTTTCTTCTCTTTCTCTTAGTTCTCAGTTTTCGTAGACCTTATCATCTTTATTTTGCTGTCTATCTTTATTCTTTTGTCTCTATCTTGATTCTATAGTGTAACTCCTAGTATAGTAATTATAGTTAAAATAAGGAATCCAGTCACCTTCACCATAACAAGAATCGGGTTCAAAATATTTTAGTGTATCCTATAATATTTCTTTTTCTATGATTTTTTCGCACACCAACGTTTTCTAATTTTTAAGGGTGACATTACTCTTTATTCTTTAATCACTATATAACATTGCAGAACTAAGAGACAGACTGAAGAAAAAATATGAACTACGTATAAACTAGTTTGGAAAATATTATGTAAGGCAGTGATATTAAGGAGCAGATTGACAATGCAGAAACGAGAACAGAACAGCGAGAATGAGTGACGTAAAAAAGATTGAAGGAAATATATGAAAAATGAAGAAAAAGAACGTATGAGTAAATGAAGAAGCCATAAATCGTACTTGTATCATGTATGGGGACTATAGGTGGCCATTAGAGGGAGAGAGTTAGGTTACTACTACTACTACTACTATTATTATTACTACTACTACTACCAGGGCCAGGCCTGGTACTCATTTTCCCAGGCTTAAGATTATTTAGAAAGTTCAACAACTATTATTTTACTGATAAACTGTAGAAACTTCTATTATATATATACATATCATGTTTATGGTGTGTGACTACTACTACTACTACTACTATTACTACTACTACTACTACTACTACTGCCGCTACTACTACTACTTCTACATTTTCTCTTTTTACTTCCTTACTTCTTAACTTCTGTCCACTCCTATTCACTTTAGCAGGACCAGCGGTGAACGGTCTTTTATTAATTGTTGTTGTTATTGTTGTTGTTGTTGTTGATTTTGTTTGTTTACTTGTTTATCGTTTATCTCGGTCTCCTTTACCGCAAAAAAAAAAAAAAAAAACGTAGCATCATCGAATACGGAGCGACCAAAAGCTGGAACACAATGTAGCTTTCTCTAACTTTCTTTCACCTCGAGCCATCTTGGGGTTCAGTGGGGACGTAGCGTAGGTGAATGGGAATGGGGGGCGGGCGGGGGGCGGGGGGGGGCGTACGGGGGGCGCCTGACACACGGGGACCCGACCCTCGCAGAAGCCTTGAGTGAGGGCACGTCGCGGTGTGAGGGGAAAGGCGAGGAGGTGATTGTGTAACTTATGAGGACACCTTGACTCGGTATGCAGGTACGGCACGGGAGAGTCAGGTGTGTGTGTGTGTGTGTGTGTGTGTGTGTGTGTGTGTGTGTGTGTGTGTGTGTGCGCCCCCTCACGCCCTCCTCTGTTAAATCAATTAGATGTTCAGTTTAATTAAAGAGGAAAACATTGAGAGAAAAATATTAAAGTAAAGAGGAAAATTGTGACATAAGTAGAGGAAGAGGAAAAAAATAATGTGGATGTTCAACTCAATAGGAAAACAAATGAAAAAAAAAAGTAGAGAGGAAAACACTGAGAAAAAAAAATCAAGGAAAACAGAAAAAAAAACAGTAGAAAAACAAAGAAAATAAAAAGAAAAAAGTAAAGTAACTTGGATGAACTTAAACTAAAGTGACAGTTAGGGACCAGCCATGAAGACAGGACTGACAGACAATGACGTGATGATGGGGGAGGAGAGAGAGAGACAGAGAGAGAGGCTGAGAGGATGGATTGCGTCAGGGCGTGAGTCTGGGGCGCGAGATCACTCCTTAACCTGATATCTGCTGGGATCATGTTTCTCAAAGGCCCCTTTAACCGAGAATAATGAGAAAAAATCATCACTCACGCAAACCATTTCATAATATATATTAACACATTTGTGATCAGTTTTTGGATCATCTATTTTGGGGGGCTTATATCATGGCAAAAATGTGGCCCGTCGCTGGTACACGGTAAAGCCACAAATTTGGCCCGTCGCTGCTACCGGGTTAACGCCTCTCCCGTCCTCGCCCTACCTTCTTCGGGTCGGTCTCATCACACCACCTACAAGATCTATCGTTGGTGAATCTACTGGTACATTTGTCCAACTTCTTCCTTTCTTTCCTTCTATCGTATCTTCTTCCCTATATAAATTAAAATCCTTCAGTTGTTTTTTCTTCATCTCTATCATGTCTTGTGGTCTAAGCGGCTCCGAGGACGTTGAATGGAGTGCCAACCAAGCTCTCACTTCGTCCATTGCCATCGCTGTCTCCTTAAAATCCAGTGTGTTCGTAGCGGAAGGAGTTACCAGGAGACTCACTAACAGCATGTCTTGTAAGTTGGTTAATGAATCCAGCCCCATGTGTTAATGTTCTATACCTTCTTTCATTGAGTCTGTTCCCTTCCCCTTCCTTCTTTATCTATTCTATCCTTTTCTTTCTCATTTTCTTTCTTTCCTTTCTGTTCTGTCCCTTTCCAGTTTTATTTTCTACCGACCCCCTTTACTTGTCTATCTTTTCCATTTTTTCCCCCTCTTCTTTTCTTTCTTTCCTCTCTTCTGTGTTATTTCTCCTGTTATTCTTTATCTCTATCTTCATCTTTATTCTGTTTTTTGTCCTTTCCTATCTTCTTTTCATCAAATCTTTTCTTTTTCTTATCTTTTCCATTTTTTCCCCCTCTTCTTTTCTTTCTTTCCTCTCTTCTGTGTTATTTCTCCTGTTATTCTTTATCTCTATCTTCATCTTTACTCTGTTTTTTGTCCTTTCCTATCTTCTTTTCTTCCCCTCTTTTCTTTTTCTTATCTTTTCCATTCTTTTCCCCTCTTCTTTTCTTTCTTTCCTCTCTTCTCTGTTATTTTCTGTTCTTCTTTATCTCTATCTTCTTCTTTATTCTGTTTTCTTGTCCACTCCTATCTTCTTTTCTTCCCCTCTTCCCTGTCCTTTGTTATCTTGCTTATCCCTTCCTCTCTTCTTCTCTTTTCCTTCTTCCTCTCTTCTGTATCATCTCCCATTTTCTCTCCTATGATATCCACTCCCTTTCTTTCTTTCCTTCGAGTTTTTTTCTTCTTAATCTTCTTTTTCCTTCTTTTCCTCTCTTCTTCCTTCCTTTCTTTTTCTCTTTTTTGCTATTTCTTCCGTCCTGCATGCATTCCCCTTCTTCTTCAGTATTAAGATCTTGACAACCTTCATTTTTTTCTCTATCTTCTTCCTTCCTTTCATTCTATCATATCTTCTTACTTATATAAATTAAAATCATTCTTCAGTTTTTTTTTTCTTCATCTCTTTTTTCCATTTTCTGATCACTCCTTTCTTTTATCATCTTTCCCATCCTTCTGCTTCTTCTTTATCTCTCTTCCTCTCTCTATCCTCTCTTCTGCCCTATATAGATTCAAGTCCTTCTTCGGTTTTATTTTAATTCCTCATATATTTCCTTAACACTCTTAGCCAACTTCTCTCTCCCATAGCTCAACCATCTCCCCTACATTACCCCTTGACCTAGTGAGAGAGAGAGAGAGAGAGAGAGAGAGAGAGAGAGAGAGAAATGGGTTACAATGGTCAATCCTTCGCATATTAAGTTGAGTTTTGCGAAGTTAACCACTCTCTCTCTCTCTCTCTCTCTCTCTCTCTCTCTCTCTCTCTCTCTCTCTCTCTCTCTCTCTCTCTCTCTCTCTCTCTCTCTCTCTCTCTCTCCTTCCTTCCCTTTCCTTCCTTCCTTCCTTTTTCCTCCCTTCCCTTCCCTTCCCTTTCATTTCCTTCCCTTCCCTTCCCTTTCCTTCCCCTTCCCTTCCCTTCCCTTTCATTTCCTTCCCTTCCCTTCCCTTCCCTTTCATTCCCTTCCCTTCCCTTCCCTTCCCTTCCCTTCCCTTTCCTTTCCTTTCCTTTCCTTTCCTTTCCTTTCCTTCCCTTTCCTTAATCCCCATACACGTTTCCCCTCCCTTTCTTTCCCTCCCTAATCTGAACCTGCCTCCCTTCCCTTGCCCTCCCTTTCTTCTCTCCCCTCCTTCCTCCCCTCCTCCTCTCTCCCCTCTTTTATTTTCATTCACTTCACTTCAATTCTCATAAAGACATCATCTCCAGACGCCCCTTTCATCACAGCATTCCTAATCTCCCCTTCAGAATCCCTCATCTCCCTTTCAGCATTCCTCATCTCCCAACCCCAGCATCTCATCTTCCCAGCATCCCTCATCTCCCAATCTCAGCATTTCATCTTTCCAGCATCTTTCATCTCCCCGTCCCAGCATCTCATCTCCCAATCTCAGCATCTCATCTTCCCAGCATCCCTCATCTCCCAGTCTCAGTATCTCATCTCGCAATCCTAGCATCTCGCTTCCCAGTCCCAGCATCCCATCTTCCAGTCTCATCATCTCATCTCCCAATCTCAGCATCTCATCTTCCCAGCATCCCTCATCTCCCAATCTCAGTATCTCATCTCGCAATCCTAGCATCTCGCCTCCCAATCTCAGCATCCCATCTCAGTCCCATCATCTCATCTCCCAATCTCATCATCTCATCTCTTAATCTCAGCACCCCAACTCCCAGCCACTGCATCCCTCATCTCAAAAATAAACTGAGAGAATCAATGATGAGTTCCGGGGGGGCAGCATGAGCCAAGCAAGAAGGCGCCACCATAAACACTTGCCCGCGCTATAATGGACAGGGACCGACCACCAGGCATATACATACATACATGCATACATACATACATACATAGACAAAGAAAGAGAGCAACAGATAGACAGGAGAAGAAAGGATGGAAAATGGAAGAGAAGGAGAAGAGGAGGAGGAGAAGGAGGAGGAGGAGGAGGGGTAAGGAGAGAGAGGATAAAGAGAAGAGAGAGAAGACAGATCGATGAAAGGGAGATAAAATGCTGCGTAATTGAGAAGGAGGAGGAGGAGGAGGAGGAGGTAATGACTGCTCTAAATTTCGTCGTGCATAACCGGAGCTTCGAAGAGAGAGAGAGAGAGAGAGATCATGTTGGACGTAAAAGAAGACAGAGAACCATATCAGTGTGTGTGTGTGTGTGTGTGTGTGTGTGTGTGTGTGTCAATCTTTTCCTTTCGACTACTAATCCACTTTCTTTTTATTACGTCAGAGGAAAAAGATAAAAGAAAAAAAGAGAAATGAAAACGCGAGAGAAAAAAAAGAAGAAACTGCTTGAAGGGATGCTGGGGAGGGGAGGGGAGGGGAGATGAGGGATGCTGAAGGGAGGGGAGATGAGGGATGCTGGGAGGGGAGGGGAGATGAGGGATGCTGAAGGGAGGGGAGATGAGGGATGCTGAAGGGAGGGGAGATGAAAGATGAGGGATGCTGGGAGGGGAGATGAGAGATGAGGGATGCTGAAGGGAGGGGAGGGGAGATGAGGGATGGTGAAGGGAGGGGAGATGAGGGATGGTGAAGGGAAGGGAGATGAGGGATGCTGGGAGGGTAGATGAGACAGTAAAGTACAAATATAGATAAAGAGTAGAGGAAGAGAGAAGGAGAGAGATGGAGAGAGAGAGGTGAGGTATGTGAGAGAAAGTAGAGAGGGGAATCTTGTTCAGGAGAAAAGTATGGAGGAGAAAAAAAGAAGAGGGGAGGAGGAAGAGGAGGGAGAAATCTAAGTAGGGAGTGCATTGGAGGGGAAGAGATAAGAAGGTGAGGAGGAGGAGGAAGAAGAGGAGGAGAGGAAAGAGAATACCAATACAGAAGAGAAAGGAGGAAGAAGGAAGGAGGGAAGAGGGAGAGAAGGAGGAAGGAGAAAGAAGGAAGGAGAGAGAAGAGGAAAGGGAAGAAGGGAAGGAAAGAGGAAGGAAGGAGAGAAAGGAAGGGAAAGGAGAGAGGAAAGAAGAGAGAGAAGAGAGAGAGAGAGAGAGAGAGAGAGAGAGAGAGAGAGAGAGAGAGAGAGAGAGAGAGAGAGAGAGAGAGAGAGAGAGAGAGAGAGAGAGAGAGAAAGGTAAATCATCTCACGTGGGGAGGGATTGTTAAGGTAAAAAATGGGGACAAAGGTGAATGCAGGTCAGGTCCCTTCCCTCCCCCTTCTCTCCCCTTTCCTTCTCTCCCCTTCCCTCCCCTTTCCCTCCCTCTCCTCCCCTTCCCTCCCTTTCCTTCTCTTTTTACCTATTCCTCCGTGATCCCCTCCTCCCTCCCTCTCCTCCCTCCCTTCCTCCCTCCCTCCCTCCCTCCCTCCCCTTCCCTTCCCTTTCGACCCCTTCCCTCCCCTTTCCTTCCCTTTTTACCTATTCCTCCGTGATCCCTTCCCTCCCCTTCCTTCCCCTTCCTTCCCCTTCCCTCCCTCCCTCCTTCCCCTCCTCCCCTCTCCCCCCTCTCTACCATCTCCCTGTCCATCATTAACACCCTCGGCACACCTGAGAGAGAGCGAGAGAGTGAGAGAGAGAGAGAGAGAGAGAGAGAGAGAGAGAAAACAGTTTAGAGAAGAGGAGGAGGAGGTGGAGGGGTTGGAGGAGGAGGAGGAGGAGGAGGAGGAGGAGGAGGAGAGGAGAATTCCTTCCTCAACCTGTTCTACAAGTGATATTTACGAAGGCAAGTTCACCCGGTTTTCCTCCATCCAAGCAGCTCCTCCTCCTCCTCCTCCTCCCTCCTCCTCCTCCTCCTTCTTCGCTACCAACCTGCAACCCATTTTCTTCCCTCTTCATTTTCAAATTTCATTAACGTTTTCTTTTTTTTTCGAAGGAGCAACTGCGGTAATATGTGGAGGAGGAGTCGGAGGAGGAGAAGGAGGAGGAGGAAGAGGAGGAGGAAGAGGAGGATGGTAGTATGGTTAGTGGAAGAGAAGAGAAGGAAGAAAAAATGAAGGAAAAACGAAGGAAAGAAAAAGGAGGAGGAGAAGGAGAGAAGAAAAGAAAGAAAGAAGGAGAAGAAAAGGAAACCAAAAAAGAGAAATTAGACGAAGAAAGAACGAAGGGAAACAACAACAACAACAACAACAACAACAACAACAACAACAACAACCCCTTCACACAACAGGTTCTAAATAGCTCAGTAAACACATAAATCTACTCTACTCTCTCTCTCTCTCTCTCTCTCTCTCTCTCTCTCTCTCTCTCTCTCTCTCTCTCTCTCTCTCTCTCTCTCTCTCTCTCTCTCTCTCTCTCTCTCTCTCTCTCTCTCTCTCTCTCTCTCTCTCTCTCTCTCTCTCTCTCTCTTCCTCTCTCCATCTCATACATACACACACACACACACACACACACACACACACACACACACACACACATACATACATACATACATACATACATACATACATACAACTCTCCTTTGGCCTCAATAACAAACAGACATAAAAACAGATAACAAGTGAACGAAGAAATGCCAAGAGAAAATAAATGAAGCTATTGATACAAAGTCGTGGAAAACTCAATATATTACAACGTTCATGTCAACCAAAACACTAAGGAATAAACGATATGAAACACTAAATACAAAAATCACGGACATTCGTTATGGCGGAATGTTCATTTAAACCCAAACACAAGTAAAATAAACGCAAAAAATTAAAATAAAACAAACATTAACTAGACTTTAAATACATACACGTTTCCCCTCCCTTTCTTCCCCTCCCTATTCTGAATTTGCCTCCCCTCCCCTCCGCTCCCTTATTCTCTCCCCTCCTTCCTCCCCTCCCTTCTTCTCTCCCCTCCTTCCTCCCCTCCCTTTTTCTCTCCCCCCCTTCCTCCCCTCCCTTCTTTTCTCCCCTCCTTCCTCCCCTCCCTTCTTCTCTCCCCTCCTTCCTCCCCTCCTCCTCTCTCCCCTCTTCAGCACTGTAAATACAAAACTCGTTAACACACAGAAAATTAAATCATCTGAAAATATAAATACAATAATAACAGAAAATCGTTAAAGGAGAATGTTCATTGAAGCCGAAACTCAATCAAAATTAATCGATCTGAATCCACAAATACAAGAATGGAACGGTATTATATAAGAATGAACAGAACCAGTAGAATGCGTCAATATCTTTTTTCTCCTTTTTTTAGCGTTCAGACTGTAGCACCGGTGGACTTTCTTGGTGAGCCTGGTGGTCGGCCCCATCCTGTTAGTGGCGCCGGCAAGTGTTTATAGTGGCGCCATCTTGCTTGGCTTCATGCTGCCCCTGGACCCAACGTTGCCAGATTGTCGTACTCAGCCTCTTATATTTACCGACTACGACCCCAAAGCTGCCTCCTGGGACCGCAATAACGAGATTAATTTACATTTATCGTTAAAATAGTTAATTCCTGATGTTTCTTGGCAATATTTAATCGTCAGAAACCAGTAAATACTATGCTCCGAGAACGATATGATCTGGCAACGGTGCCCGGAGCCCATCTTTGATCCTCTTTTAACCCGGTATATAGAAGGGGGGATCATGTTTCTTAATGGTCCCTCTAAGCGAGAAAAATGAGAAACAAATCACTCCTCACACAAACCATTTCATAATATATATCAAAGCATTCGTGATCAGATTATGTATTATCTATTTTGGGGGGTTTATATCATGGCACAAATTTGGCCCGTCGCTGCTACACGGTAAAGCCACAAATTTGGCTCGTCGCTGGTACACGGTAAAGCCACAAATTTGGCCCGTCGCTGCTACATGGTAAAGCCACAAATTTGGCCCGTCGCTGCTGCACGGTAAAGCCACAAATTTGGCCCGTCGCTGCTACACGGTAAAGCCACAAATTTGGCCCGTCGCTGCTACACGGTAAAGCCACAAATTTGGCCCGTCGCTGCTACACGGTAAAGCCACAAATTTGGCCCGTCGCTGCTACACGGTAAAGCCACAAATTTGGCCCGTCGCTGCTACACGGTAAAGCCACAAATTTGGCCCGTCGCTGCTACACGGTAAAGCTACAAATTTGGCCCGTCGCTGCTACACGGTAAAGCTACAAATTTGGCCCGTCGCTGCTACACGGTAAAGCCACAAATTTGGCCCGTCGCTGCTACACGGTAGAGCCACAAATTTGGCCCGTCGCTGCTACCGGGTTAAGAGAGTTTCGCCAGAGTCCGGGTTGACAGGTGGTCTTCAGGGCAGCGTGTGGGTAGTCTTAGGCCACCGTAATGCATTATAAAAAAATATAAAAAAATCATTGTAAGTGCGCGAGGAAGGCTTAAGAGAGTTTCGCCAGAGTCCGGGTTAACAGGTGGTCTTCAGGGCAGCATGTGGGTACTTTCAGACCAATGTAATGCGTTATAAAAAAGAAATCATTGTAAGCGCGCGAGCAAGGCCGTGCATGAGGGAGGCCATCACGTATGCACCACACACGCCCGCCGTTGTGGTGTGCATGAACGATGGCCGCCAAGTACGTCATGCCCGCCGCGCCCCGTGCATGGCGAACAGGGCACGCACGCGGCCCTTAAGGCTGTGTGACGTTATGGCCGCCCAAGGTTTATGGAGCACGCTGCTGTTTGCTTACTGCCTGATTAAGGGAGTTAGTATTTGTAGAAGCAATATTACTATCAATAAAAAAAAGACATACTCTCACCAATTTTCCGCCGTTGCTTAAGACAATATTAATAATTTCATATATAAATATAGATAAACACATGAAATAAATAGATAGCTAAACATATATTTCTACATAGATTGATGGATAGATAAATTGATAGATCTATAGTCTTGGTTTTGGTGTCAGTGCTACGGATTAAAATGGTTTAGCATAGTTTTTACATATGAATTAGTGTTAAAAATACTATACAGATTAAAAGTGAATGTTCAGGTACTGTTAACTTGTACATACGATTAATATCAGATTCAAATATGGAGTGTGTCAAGTAAGCCTTTTGGTTCCTGTTTTTTTTCCCTTAGCTACTTTGTTTACAGTAAAAAATATATAGTCTCATATTAGAAAAAAGAGGAACAACTATAGTCTGTTCACTTAAGTCCGACCCAAGCTGACAACATAAACCTAAGCGTGTTTGCTAGCTGAGTGCTGATTGGCTACTGCTGTGGCTTTCAAGTTTTCTTTAACCTCTGTTTGTGTTTATCTCTCGCAGCACTTTCTGTTAATCTGCACTGTGCTTACGAACACGCTTAGGTTTATTTTGTCAGGTTGGGTCAGACTTAACTGAACAGACTATAGTACTGTTTAACCAGGTAGCAGCGACGGGCCAAACTTGTGCCATGATTTAAACCCCCAAAAATAGATGATACATAAACTGATCACAAATGTTTTGATACATATTATGAAATGGTTTGTGTGTGGGGTGATTTTTTCTCATTTTTCTCGCTTAGAGGGACCATTAAGAAACATGATCCCTGCTGCTACCGGTTTTTTTTTTTTTTTTTTTTTACAACAAAGGAGGCAGCTCAAGGGCACACACAAAAAAAGAAAACAATAATAAAAAAAAAAAGCCCGCTACTCGCTGCTCCTAAAGTAAAACAAAAGAGGTGGCCGAAAGTACGTAATGAATGAAAACAGATCACACCGAAGCACTTCACGTCACGTCGAGTCAATGATCTGTACACTGACAAAGAGCGATGGGTTCAGTCTGACATAACAGTTCAAATACTATATAGTGTGAATGTAAATAATATAGTCTTCATGTTAAACTAAATTCGTTGAAATAAAAATAAACTGAAGTTGAGCATATTATTATTGTCTTCAAAAAAAAAAAAATTGTGCAACCTTTGTTTAAGTAAGCGTGAGATTGAAATCGTTGAAACAAAAATAAATTGAAGTTGAGCATATTATTAAGTATTATGTCTCAAGAAAAAAATATTTGAGCAACCTTTGTTTAAGTAAGCGTGAGAACATTCCTGCCAAACTCTAGTGACGTGTGTTTAGAAATAGTCTTTTTTTTTTCTTTTCCGCGGTTAATCATTCAATGCCGGGAGAGTACTGTTCCTGAAGCCCCAAAAGTACTGGTCCTGCTAACGTAAGAGAAGCTGCCAAGAGGATAGGTTAGTTAGATAAGTTTAGGTGAGACATAAGTAAGTTTAAATGAAATAGGTGCTGCCAATAGAGACGGTAGGCTTTTTTGAGGGGTCTCTTGGTTAGCCCCACCCTGTTAGTGGCGCAGGCGAACTTTTTTTATAGTGTCTCTCGTGATGTGTGACTCTTCCCTGGCCCATGCTGCCCCCCGGTTGAACGAACTCTTGAACGAAGTCGCTGAAGTTAGGGTTGAGTGAAGGTCTGGACAGCATGTGGGGAATCTTCCGACACGCGGCGATGGTTGAAAATTGCCAGCTTGCATCAGTGAGACTCAAACCTATGTCTTCAGGCTCACCACTAACCTGCACGCTAACCACTCAGCCACCGCCTCCTCATTGCTTTAGGTATCAGTATCAGTATCATTTTAAGCTAGTTAGGTAAGCTTAGGTAAGTCTCTTAGGTTCTAGCAGGTGAGTCCACGCAGCAGGTAGGACACGTGGCGAGGGTGGCAGGGGCAGCAGGCAACAGGTGTGTGGGTTGGACGACGCCTGGCAACGACCTTGAGTCTAGTGTTTGCAATTTTTGGGGTGTGAGCCGCCCCGCCCTCATCCCAGCCGCAGGGGGTGAAGGTACTGATCCCCCCCAATCCCTCTAACCCCTCCCTCTATTCCCCTCCTCTAACCTCCTCCCTCTAAGCTCCTCCCCCTAACCTCCCTCTCTATTCCCTTTCCTCTAACCTCCTCCCCCTAACCTCCCTCTCTATTCCCTTTTCTCTAACCTCCTCTCCCTAACCTCCCTCTCTATCCCCTTCCCTCTAACCTCCTCCCCCTAACCTCCCTCTCTATCCCCCTCCCTCTAACCTCCTCCCCTTAACCTCTCTCTCTCTCTCCCCCTCCTCTAACCCTCACATCCCTAATCATATTTCCCCTTCCTTTCTACCCTTCCTTCCACTCCTTTCCCCTCCCTTCAAGTCTATCGTAGGGGGTGTAGCTATTGCCCCCCATCACTCTAACCTCTCCCTCTACCCACCTCCTCTAATCCTGACATACCCCCACTGCGTTCCCCCTTCTTTTCTACCCTTTCCCTTCCACTCCTTCCCCTCCCATCAAGTCTATCGTAGGGGGTGTAGCTTTTGCCCCCCGTCTTTCTCTAACCACCTCCCCACCTTCCTCTCCTCGTGTTCCCCTCCTTCCCCAGCCCTTTCCTTAACCCCCTGAATCCCCTGCCTCCCCCATCTTCCTTCCCTCATCTCCCCTTGCCTTCCTACTCCTCCTTTCCGACCCATTCCCTTTGATCATTTATTTTCATGGGTGGGTAGATCAAGCCGACCAGACGTATAGGTAGTTGCCGTAGACACAAATCAATGGGAATTAGATTTATGTGTAGATGGAGAGGTCGGTAAATAACCCACTCATGAACTGCAGTGTGTAGGTCTCTTGTAGTGTCCTTATATCCTTCTGTATCCCTGTAGATTGTTTTCCCTTGCCTACTAATAATACTCTCGTGTACCCTTGCCTTCCCTACCCTTTCTTTCACTCCTTTCCCCTCCCTTTCCCTTTTCTTACTCTCCTCTCCTCCGTCTTCCTCCCCCAACCACCGCCAACCACCACCTCCCCTCCTTTCCCCTTCCTCCAGGTCACCGCCGATCAAAACAACTCATCAGCACCCAGCCAGACGGACGGAGGACCTGATCGATATGCACTCAGCCGCCTGTGAGCTTGTTAGTGTGTGAGGGAATGGATGAGGCGAGATACGTGAGGCATGGGAGAGACAGACGGACACACAGACAGACAGAGAAAGACAGACACAGACAGAAGCAAGAACTCATGAAAATATTGATATGAAAAAAACTTACAGAATACATTACAGAAAAAAGCACTTCAAAGATTATAGGAAAAGGGAAAAAGATGATATTGAAATAGAAAAATGTTGGGATATTAAAAGAAAAACGACTCGGTATTCTAAGAGAGACAGACAGACAGACAAACAGACAGACAGACAGATAGACAGACAGACAGAGAGACAAAACAACACAAGGAGAGACAAATATTAGAGGAATACATTAATACTAATATATAAGACGACGAGAAATGGAAGAATCACGAAGTAGCCACACATGCTGGTCAGGTCTTCAGGCAACCCTAACTTCGGCGACTTCGGTCAAGAGGAGCACCGGGGGGCAGCATGGGCCAGGCAAGAGTCACACATCACGGCAGCCACTATAAAAAAAAATTCGCCCGCTTCAATAACGGGCTGGGGTCGTTCAAGGGGCCCCTCAAGAGAGCCTACGGACGCAATACGCAGCACCTAAATAAAAGGGGGTTCCGGGGACATGCAGAAGGATTATAAGTTTGTTAGAGTTAGGTTAAGTTTAGCGTATCTTCACACACAGGATAGCCAGCAATGTATAGAGAAAGGATTCGGTATACTAGGACGGACAGACACAATATACTAATCCCTTGAGCCCTCACGATCTGTTTGGGCATTTATTTATATTGACAATTGATCCTTAAGTTTGCTGTAATAGTTGAACCACATCAAGACTTTAAATACGTCAGAAAAAAAGGGGAAAGAGGGGAAGAAGACATCACACATTAGAGAAAAGACTTCGTGGATGACAGGAAAGAAGAAAGAATGAGTGAAAAAATGAAAGAATGTTATGAAAAAACTTACAGAATACATTACAGAGAAAAATACTTCATAGATTACAGGAGAAAAGGAAAAGGAATGTTATGAAAAAACTTACAGAATACATTACAGAAAAAATACTTCATAGATTACAAGAAAAAAGGAAAATGAATGTTGATATGAAAAAACAACTTACAGAATACATTACAGAAAAAAATGCTTCATAGATCACAGGAGAAGAGGAAAAAGAATGTTGATATGAAAAAGACTTGAAATATTAAAAGAAAAACGACTCGGTACACTAAGAGATGCAGACAGACAGACGGACAGACAGACAGACGGACATACAGAAAGACAGACAGACAGACAGACAGACAGACAGACAGGGAGGGATATCAAGGCATTTCCTCCCTCACTCGCTACCCACTTACATTTCCTTTGAGTCTTACCTTTGATCACGACGAGACGCAGGTGGAAAATAAGCGGGTCAGGTAAACAGTCATTCTTACCTTGTTTTACTCCACGAACCGCCATTAAAAAAAAAAAAAAAAAAAAGAGAGAGAAAAGAACAGAAAAAAATAATTGAGGATAACTTTACTTCTTTAGATTTTTGTGTTTGATTATATAAGAGATTTTTTGGCAGTAATAGTAGTAGTAGCAGTAGTGGTAGTAGTAGTCGTAGTAGTAGTAGTAGTAGTAAGAGATTTTAGGTTTTAAGTTCAATTGAGAGATTTCAGTTTTAAGATAGTTTTATTTCAAGGGATATTACTTTAAAGGTCATTTGTGGGATTTTAGGTTTTAAGGTCTTTTGAGGGATTTTTATTTTCAGGTTATTTTAGGGATTTTAGGTTTGAGGTCATTTGAGGGATTTGATATGGTTATTTCAGGGATTTCAGTTTAAGGTCGTCTTAGGGATTTCAGTTTTAAGGTCATCTGAGGGGTTTTAAGTACGATATTATGTAAGGTATTTTAGATACGATATTTAACTAACTTTAGGTACGATATTTAAGGGATTTTAGGTACGATATTTAAGGGATTTTAGGTGTGATATTTAAGTGATTTCAGGTACGATATTTAAGGGATTTTAGGTACGATATTTAAGGGATTTTAGGTACGATATTTAAGGGATTTTAGGTGTGATATTTAGGGAATTTTAGGTACGATATTTAAGGGATCTTAGGTGTGACATTTAAGGGATTTTAGGTACGATATTTAAAGGATCTTAGGTGTGACATTTAAGGGGTTTTAGGTACGATATTTAAGGGATTTTAGGTACGATATTAAGGGATTTTAGGTGTGATATTTAAGGGATTTTAGGTACGATATTCAAGGGATTTTAGGTACGATATTAAGGGATTTTAGGTGTGATATTTAAGGGATTTTAGGTGTGATATTTAAGGAATTTTAGGTACGATATTTAAGGGATCTTAGGTGTGACATTTAAGGGGTTTTAGGTGTGATATTTAAGGGGTTTTAGGTGTGATATTTAAGGGATTTTAGGTACGATATTTAAGGGATCTTAGGTGTGACATTTAAGGGATTTTAGGTACGATATTTAAAGGATCTTAGGTGTGACATTTAAGGGGTTTTAGGTACGATATTTAAGGGATTTTAGGTACGATATTAAGGGATTTTAGGTGTGATATTTAAGGGATTTTAGGTACGATATTCAAGGGATTCTAGGTACGATATTAAGGGATTTTAGGTGTGATATTTAAGGGGTTTTAGGTGTGATATTTAAGGGATTTTAGGTACGATATTTAAGGGATCTTAGGTGTGACATTTAAGGGATTTTAGGTGTGATATTTAAGGGATTTTAGGTACGATATTTAAGAGATCTTAGGTGTGACATTTAAGGGATTTTAGGTGTGACATTTAAGGGATTTTAGGTGTGATGTTTAAGGGATTTTATGTAAGAGATTTTAGGTATTAGATCATTTATATCACTCTCCGTCGTCAACTCCTCCTCCTCCTCCTCCTTCTCCTCCTCCTCCTCCTCCTTCCTCCTCTTCCTCCTCCTCCTCCTCCTCCTATGCATCATTCATCAGGGCAGCCTCGGGTCCTTGGCACTCTCCCTGCATTGAGTGAGTGGCTCCAGTGAATGTAAAAGAATTCAACACACCTTTTCCATATATCCCGTGTCCTGTCCCTTCCCTTCCCTTTCCTTCCCTTCCCTTCCCTTCCCTTCCCTTCCCTTCCCGTCCTTTCCTTTCCTTCCCTTCCCTTCCCTTCCCTTCCCTTCCCTTCCCTTCCCTTCCCTTCCCTTCCTTTCCTTTCCTTTCCTTTCCTTTCCTTTCCTTTCCTTTCCTTTCCTTTCCTTTCCTTTCCTTTCCTTTCCTTTCCTTTCCTTTCCTTTCCTTTCCTTCCCTTCCCTTTCTTTCCCTGTCCCTTTCCTACCATTCCTTTCCTTCCTTCCTTCCCTTCCTTCCTTCCCTTCCCTCCTCCCTCCCTTCCTTCCTTCCTTCCTTCCTTTTCCTTCTCTTCCCCTCCCTTCCCTTCCCTTCCCTTTCCTACCATTCCCTTCCCTTCCATCCCTTCCCTTCCCTTCCCTTCCCTTCCCTTCCCCGTTCCTTTCTTTCAATCAGTCTCTCCTTCCTTCTCTCCTCCTCCCATTCTCCCTTTCTTCTCTCTCATCCTTCCTCTCCTTCCTATTCCTTCCCTTTCCATCCGTCTTTTTCTTGTGTCTTTTCTCCTCTCTTTCTTTCTTTAATTCCTCTTCTTACTCTTCCATCCACCTCTTCTTCATGGTTACCTTTTTTCTCTCTCCTTTGTCTTCCATCTGTCTCCTCCTCCTCCTCCTCCTCCTCCTCCTCCCAACATGACAAGTAACAGACAGACAGACACTAAGAGGATTACAATGACAGAAGAATGACCAACGTATGTGTGTGTGTGTGTGTGTGTGTGTGTGTGTGTGTGTGTGTGTGTGTGTGTGTGTGTGTGTGTGTGTGTGTGTGTGTGTGTGTGTGTGTGAGAGAGTGTGAGTGTGAATGTGTGTCAGAGAAATCACACACACACACACACACACACACACACACACACACACACACACACACACGAATTGCATTTTATTTTTTATCTTTTTTTTTCGTCTTTATTTTCCTCTTTATTTTCATTATTAAAAACTCATTCGTCCTTCACCTCTACTCCATTTTATCTTTATCTTTTCCCCGTTATCTTTATCTTCTATCTTTGCTTCTCTGTCCCCTGTTTATCAGTTCTCGAGGTCTTCTTTTCTTTTATCTTTCTTCTCTCCTTTTTCTCTGTTTTTCCTTTTTCTTCTTTGTCTTTTTCTTCTTTTCTTTTTCTTTTTTCTTATCTGTCTGTTCTGCGTGTTTTCTTTCTTTCTTTTTCTTTCTTTCTTCCTTTCTCTTCCCTTTCTCCCTCTTCGCTTCTTTCTTCCATTCTTGCACAGTTCTTCATTTTTTCCTTTATTTATTTTCCTTCCTCTCTCTCTCTCTCTCTCTCTCTCTCTCTCTCTCTCTCTCTCTCTTCCTTTCTCTTCCATTCTCTCTCTATTCTGGATGTTTCTTTTCTCTCTCTCTTTCTTCCTTTCTTTATCTTTCTTCCCTTCATTCTCTTCCCTTCTCTGTTCTGTGTTTTCTATCTTTCTCTATCTTCCTTCCTCTCTCTCTTTTCCTTTCTCTTCCATTCTCTCTCTATTCTGGATGTTTCTTTTCTCTTTCTTTTTCTTCCTTCCTTTCTCTATCTTTCCTTCTCTCTCTTCCCTTCTCTGTTCTGTATTTTCTATCTTTCTCTATCTTCCTTTCTCTATCTTTCTATCTTTCTCTTCCCTTCTCTGTTCTGTGTTTTCTATCTTTCTCTATCTTCCTTTCTCTATCTTTCTCTCTCTCTCTTCCCTTCTCTGTTTTGTGTTTTCTATCTTTCTCTATCTTCCTTCCTTTCTCTTTCTCTCTCTTCTCTTCTCTTCTCTTTCTTCTTTAAATAATCACCTTTCTATTAGTATTTCTCCGTCCATGGCTTTCTCTCGCATATCTTTGTTGTACCATCTGTTACTCCTTCTATGTATTACTTTCATTTATTCACTTCATTTATTACATGTATTACTCCTATGTATGAAGCTTAACCTGTATTATACGTGTTGGAAACGGCTTGTTGTGTTTTTTTTCTCTCTCTCTCTCTCTTTAAAACAGAAAAACTAAAAAAAGAAGAAAATAAGTAGTAGAAGTAGTTTTATAGTAGTAGTAGGTAAAGATCGTAGTATTGGTAGTAGAAGTAGTAGTAGTGGTAGTAGTAGTAGTAGTAGTAGTAGTAGTAGTAGTGGTAGTAGTAGTAGTAGTAGTAGTAGTAGTAGTAGTAGTAGTAGTAGTAGTAGTAGTAGTAGTAGTAGTAGCCACAACGCAACTCTAATGGATGGAGGCCGGTAAAAAAATGAAAAAAATAAGTAGTAGTAGAAGTAGTAGTAGTAGTAGTAGTAGTAGTAGTAGTAGTAGTAGTAGAAGTAGTAGTAGAAATGATAAATATAGTAGTAGTCATATCATTAGAATAGTAACTGGCTTTTTTATTTCTCTTTTTTGCTACTGAACTGCCTCCTTAACTATCAAAAGTAGTAGTAGTAACAGTAGTAGTAGCAGTAGTAGTAGCAGGGGTGCCAACAGTAGAAGTCAGAACCATGCGTTACTAACAGCACCACATAACAACCTTCGTAACACTCCCGCGGTCACCAGCTGTTTGGGGAAGGGCGGGAAAGGCCTTTAAGACGCCGACCACGCACCGCCACAGCCTTGCACCGCCCCGGCCTTTAAATGTCTCAAGGCTGGACTTTATTGAGATTCCCGCCGCCCCTGACTGGAGTAGAGTTGTAGTGGGAGTAGTAGTAGTAGTAGTAGTAGTAGTGGTAGTGGTGGTGGTGGTGGTGGTGGAAGAAGAAGAAGAATGAAGAAAGAAGATGAAGAAAGAAGACGAAGAAGAAGAAGAAGAAGAAGAAGAAGAAGAAGAAGAAGAAGAAGAAGAAGAAGAAGAAGAAGAAAAGAAAAAAAAGAAGATGAAAAAAGAAGAAGAAGAAGAAGAAGAAGAAGAAGAAGAAGAAGAAAACCAAAAACCACCTATCATATGCAAGACCATTAACCTATCATTACGCACTCATGGAGGTCAGGTGTAGCGGCGACGTCGGTAGTAAACTCAACATTAACCTTGAAAGCGCACCATTACAAACCCATCCGTCTTGTCCACCGCATCCTGCTCCGCGCTGCCTAATGACACGCAAACACACACTCACAGACACACCTTGATACGTGAAAGATTAGCAGCGAGTGACGGGACGGGCTGGGAAAGGATACTCTGGTTGTCATGCGATGGTAAACGTGGACTGGGCAAGGTTGTGGCGTGTGGCGTAGGTGCTGAGGCGTCACTGTGGTTAGGGGTGACCCGAAGATGCCTAGCAAGGTCCCATGGTCACTTGCTACGTTCCGCTTGCCCTCCTTCCCTCACGCGTTCGCTGGGTCGTATTCTCAGTCGCTTTCTTCTCACAAAACACCTAATTCCACAGGCCACAAAGGAGGGAGGTCATGTTCTCATTAGTATTGTTTAAATTGACCTCTCTTTCGGCCACCTCTTTGGATTCTTTTTAGGAGCAGCGAGTAGCGGGCTTTTTTTTTTATTATTGTTTCCTTTTTTTGTGCCCTTGAGCTGTCTCCTTTGTTGTAAAAAAAGATCCATGGTGCTAAAGCCTTGTCAGACCATCATTAGGCTCACAAAACTACCCATACAAGTCCCCACAGCTCATACGAAAGCCTTGTCAGACCATCACTAGGCTTATAAAACTACCCATGGAAACGCCCACAGCTCATACGAAAGCCTTGTCAGACCATCACTAGGCTCACAAAACTACCCATGGAAACGCCCACAGCTCATACGAAAGCCTTGTCAGACCATCACTAGGCTCACAGAACTACCCTTGGAAGTCCCCACAGCTCATACGAATGCCTTGTCAGACCATCACTAGGCTCACAAAACTACCCATGGAAATGCCCACTGCTCATACGAAAGCCTTGTCCAATGTGGGTGCTTGTCTCTCTATGCATTCCTTGTCTCCCTTCCCGTTCTCTTTGCCTCCCTTCCCTTACGTTCACATTCCTTTCCTTCCTTCCTTCTCGTACGTCTTGCCTCCCTCCCCGTGCCGTTCCCTTATTTGATGCTTGTTGAGTGTGCTGGGAACAAACACGTCCTCTGCGCACTCTTAACCGCCCTCTTCGTATGTACTTCTTGCTTTTTTATGTATTACTTGCGTCCTCTCCTGTACTCCTTCCCGTATTCCTTGCCCCCCCTCCTGTACCTGACCGAGGAAGAAGGAAATGTAGAGGAAGAAGAGAGGAAGAGAAAGAAGAAGAAAACATAACTATTGCTTAAATGACACTCTCATAAGTAGGTCTGGGTGCGAGAGGGATTTAGGGGTCTTAGTGAGCTCTGATCTCCGTCCAAGGGCACAATGCATTCAAGCTAGAAATCGAGCTAATAGGGTACTGGGATTTATTTCAAGGAGCGTAAGCAACAGAAGCCCCGAAGTCTTCCTCAAACTATATTTAGCATTAGTTAGACCTCATCTTGACTATGCGGTTCAGTTCTGGTCACCCTACTATAGAATGGATATCAAAATGTTAGAATCGGTGCAGAGGAGGATGACTAAGATGATTCAGGGGTTGAGAAACTTGCCATACGAGGAAAGACTCAAACAGTTAAACTTGCATTCTCTAGAAAGGCGAAGGGTGCGTGGAGACATGATCGAGGTTTATAAATGGATGAAGGGCTTTAATAAGGGAGATATTCATAAGGTTTTGTTGGTAAGAGAACCGGGTAGGACACGAAGTAACGGGTTTAAACTGGATAAATTCAGATTCAACAGGGACATAGGCAAAAATTGGTTTACTAATAGGGTGGTGGATGAGTGGAATAGGCTTAGCAGTCATGTGGTGAGTGCCAATACAATTGTCACATTCAAAAATAGACTAGATAAATTCATGGACAGCGATATTAGGTGGGGTTAGATACACGGGAGCTTAGGGTCAAAGGAGCTGCCTCGTACAGGCCTACCGGCCTCTTGCAGACTCCTGCGTTCTTATGTTCTTATGTTCTTATGATGAAGAAACAGGAAGAGAAAGAAGATGTAGATGAAGAAGAAAGGAAGGAAAGAAGAATAAAAAGATGTTGAGGATGAAGAAAGAGGAAGAGAAAGATGTAGATGAAGAAGAGAGGAAGGAAAGAAGAAGAAAAAGATGTTGAGGATGAAGAAAGAGGGAGAGAACGATATAGATGAAGAAGAGAGGAAGGAAAGAAGAATAAAAAGATGTTGAGGATGAAGAAAGAGGAAGAGAAAGATGTAGATGAAGAAGAGAGGAAGGAAAGAAGAATATAAAGATGTTGAGGATGAAGAAACAGGAAGAGAAAGATGTAGATGAAGAAGAGAGGAAGGAAAGAAGAATATAAAGATGTTGAGGATGAAGAAACAGGAAGAGAAAGATGTAGATGAAGAAGAGAGGAAGGAAAGAAGAAGAAAAAGATGTTGAGGATGAAGAAACAGGAAGAGAAAGAAGAAGATGTAGGCGAAGAAGAAAGAGGAAGAGAAAGAAGAAGAGGAAAATAAAAGATGTAGAGGAAGAGAAAGAAGAAATAATGGAAAAGTAGAGAAAGAAGAAAGAAAAGAAAAGTAACTGTCTTTCTCTTTTGTCTTCCTCATTTTATTCTTTTTCTTTTCGTTTTTCTTCCTCTATTTTCTTATGACCTGATGCTTGTTGAGTGTAATGCCAACCAATACGTCCTCTTCGCCTCCTCTTTGCCTCCCTTTCCTTACCTACTCCTTACTTTTCTACTTACTTTTTGCCTTCCTTCCTCTCCGTATTCCTCATCCCTTTCAGCGCCATGCTCCAATCTAATGTCCGTGGGCTGCTGCGGTACCGACAAACACGGCCTCTTTACGTGCTGGCAAGGTTGCATGGAGACTTTATACCTACTCTTTGCCTTCTTTCCCGTATCTTTTCCTTACCTAATGCATGTGGAGTATGCTGGCCACAAACATGCCCTCTACACCCCAGACAGACAGACGGGACAGACTCTCAGTTGCATCAATATATCACCTTGTAAGTCTTGGCCGCAGATTATCTTTTTTTTTTTTACAGCAAAGGAGGCAGCTCAAGGGCACAAAAAAAGGAAACAATAATAAAAAAAAAGGCCCGCTACTCGCTGCTCCTAAAAAAAAAAGGATCAAAAGAGGTGGCCGAAAGAGAGGTCAATTTCGGGAGAGAGGTGTCCTGATACCCTCCTCTTGAAAGAGTTCAAGTTGTAGGCAGGAGGAAATACAGATGAAGGAAGATTGTTTTGTCTCCGTATTCTCGGCAAGCGTGCGAGCAGACATAAACACGGCCGGTGCTTGAATCTTGAGGAGGCGGCGGCGTCCTGGATTACCTAGCAACGGAGGAGACTTGGCCAGGAATGTCGCTTCTTGGGAACACGCGCCCACTGCTGATGATGTGCCGCGGCCCCTTGCTTACCACGATCACGGAGGAGCGGGTGCGTGCGAGGCCTGAGTGACTGAAAATAAAACTCCTCTTGTGTGGGATGGAAGGCGCGTTGAGCCGTAGCGGTTGTGATAAAAGTGGAAAGTGTGGATATTCTTGCCTCGCTCATCTTCCGGCACATTGAGTGAGTGCGTGCTCGGCCTCAGTGACTTAAAATAAAACTCTTCTTGTGTGGGATGGAACCCGCGTCAGTCTATACAGCGGTTGTGATAAAAGTGGAAAGTGTGGATATTCTTGTCTCGCCCATCTTCCGGCATCTTGAGTGAGTGCGTGCTCGGCCTCAGTGACTTAAAATAAAACTGTTCTCGTGTGGGATGGAAGCCGCGTTGAGCCGTAGCGGTTGTGATAAAAGTGGAAAGTGTGGATATTCTTGCCTCGCTCATCTTCCGGCATCTTGAGTGAGTGCGTGCGCGGCCTCAGTGACTTAAAATAAAACTGTTCTTGTGTGGGATGGAACCCGCGTCAGTCTATACAGCGGTTGTGATAAAAGTGGAAAGTGTGGATATTCTTGCCTCGCCCATCTTCCGGCATCTTGAGTGAGTGCGTGCGCGGCCTCAGTGACTTAAAATAAAACTGTTCTCGTGTGGGATGAAGGCCGAGTCAGTCTTTACAGCGGTTCTGGTAAAAGTGGAAAGTGTGAAGATTCTCGCCGTGTTCATCTTCCGGCATCCTGAGTGAGTGCGTGCGCGGCCTCAGTGACTGAAAATAAAACTCCTCTTGTGTGGGATGGAAGCCGCGTCGGTCCACAGCGGTACTGGTGAATGTGGAAAGTGTGAAGATTCTCGCCGTGTTCACCTTTCGGCATCGTGTGAAGACTCTCTGTTATGTGCCAAGTCGACGAAGCGTTACCGCCGCGGGTCATGGAAGACGTTCGCTGGTGTGCGTTGGAGATGAGATAAAGAAATAGTTGACTGAAAGAAAATGGTTCAGCTTTAGGGGATATTAAGGCTGTAGAGAGAAAGGGTTTGTTAGTTAGGTAATATTTAGTCTACAGAAAGGAAAGATTTGTATGTTGGGTGATACTAGCGCTGTAGGAAGAAACCCGTTCAGCCTGCAGGTAAAATTAAGTCCAAATGTTCCAAAAATAATTATACAGAAAAAAAAGTTACAGCAAAATTGATGAGTGTAATTTTTTTTTTTCATATGAAGTCCATTGCGCCATTAGTCTGTCTGTATGAGTCTGGCGGGCGGCTCCAGGTCGTTAGCGGCTCCGGAGAATTTCATTTAGAGTGAGTGGTGTGATGTATGACCCTTTCTTGCCCCGAGCTGCCCCCGGTGCTCCTCTTGACCGAAGGCGCTGAAGTTAAGGTTGAATGAAGATTTGGACAGCATGTGGGTAACCTTCCGACACTCCATCAGATCCTGGTATCCTCCGTTTCCTCTGCTGCCAATGGTAGTCACTTTTGTATTGTTTGTTTTTTCACACCAGTCCAACACACACTCCTCAGTACGCCGCGGGTAGGCAAATTAGACGTCTGATATCTATTTTACTGTTTAGAGCAATCAATAGGCCTACAGCAGCGAATAGCGGGTTGTTGTTGTTTTTTTCATTATTGTTTCCTTTTTTTTTTTTGGGGGGGGGCCCTTGAGCTGTCTCCTCTGCTGTAAAAAAAACATGGCCTTTTTGTTTTGTTTTTGTTTCATGTTTTTATTTTGCTTTTGAGTCGCCTCCTTTCTGTAATAATAAGGACCACATAACTGTTCACTTCCATTGCTGTCCTTCTCTTCCGCTGTCCGCTTCACACTGACCATGGAGGTAGAACTGGTGGAGTCGACACGGCCCAGGTGAACCCGACGAACTGTCAAATTTACGGCCAAAAGATGGGGGTGGGCGAGCCTGGCCGAGCCCATTAAGAGGGAGCCTGACCTGACAACACCTGACACCTGGCCGTAAAAATGACAGCTCGGGCGGATTCACTTAATTGGGCTGATGACTCCACTAATTCTTCCTCCATGATACTGACCCACTTCTTGCTATACCGTTGATAAAATAAAAGATACTTAGGCGGGGTTTTGTTTTCACCTTGACCCGAATAGTGGTTTCCCATGCCCCTCAAATCACCTTATCTATGCGATACTATAGATAACACAAAGTCCAGTTCCCATCAAGTTACCGTACGCCATTATTCGCGGGTGTCATTATATACTTGGCAACTTCGGTCTTTTTATTTCTTTTACGGCAATTTAAACACTTCAAGGGCAACAAAAGCAGGAAACAGAAGAGCCCACTAAGCACTGTTATAGCAAGTTGTAGTTAGTATGAGAATCGTGAAAAAGAAAACAGTTTTGGGTGGAATAATAAAGATTTGCAAAGTTTCTCATTAAAACTTACTCGCACGTAAATTGGAGAGGGTAAAGTTTGGACCCTAGAACGTTACTCTCTTGGTACGTTTATTGGAGAGGATAAAGTTTGGGCCCTAGAACGTTACTCTCTTGGTACGTTTATTGGAGAGGATAAAGTTTGGGCCCTAGAACGTTACTCTCTTGGTACGTTCATTGGAGAGGATAAAGTTTGGGCCCTAGAACGTTACTGTTTTGGTACGTTCATTGGGGAGGATGAAGTTTGGACCCTAGAACGTTACTCTCTTGGTACGTTCATTGGAGAGGGTAAAGTTTGGGCCCTAGAACGTTACTCTAATGGTACGTTCATTGGAGAGGGTAAAGTTTGGGCCCTAGAACGTTACTCTCTTGGTACGTTCATTGGAGAGGATAAAGTTTGGGCCCTAGAACGTTACTCTCTTGGTACGTTCATTGGAGAGGGTAAAGTTTGGGTCCTAGAACGTTACTGTTTAGGTACGTTCATTGGAGAGGGTAAAGTTTGGGTCCTAGAACGTTACTGTTTAGGTACGTTCATTGGAGAGGGTAAAGTTTGGGCCCTAGAACGTTATTTTAATGGTACGTTCATTGGAGAGGGTAAAGTTTGGGCCCTAGAACGTTACTTTTTTGGTACGTTCATTGGAGAGGGTAAAGTTTGGGTCCTAGAACGTTACTGTTTAGGTACGTTCATTGGAGAGGGTAAAGTTTGGGTCCTAGAACGTTACTGTTTAGGTACGTTCATTGGAAAGGGTAAAGTTTGGACCCTAGAACGTTACTCTTTGGTACGTTCATTGGGGAGGGTAAAGTTTGGGCCCTAGAACGTTACTCTCTTGGTACGTTCATTGGAGAGGGTAAAGTTTGGGCCCTAGAACGTTACTCTTTGGTACGTTCATTGGAGAGGATAAAGTTTGGGCCCTAGAACGTTACTGTTTTGGTACGTTCATTGGGGAGGATGAAGTTTGGGCCCTAGAACGTAACTGTTTTGGTACGTTCATTGGAGAGGTTAAAGTTTAGGCCCTAGAACGTTACTCTTCTGGTACGTTCATTGGAGAGGGTAAAGTTTGGGCCCTAGAACGTTACTCTAATGGTACGTTCATTGGAGAGGTTAAAGTTTGGGCCCTAGAACGTTACTGTTTTGGTACGTTCATTGGAGAGGGTAAAGTTTGGGCCCTAGAACGTTACTCTAATGGTACGTTCATTGGGGAGGGTAAAGTTTGGGCCCTAGAACGTTACTCTAATGGTACGTTCATTGGGGAGGGTAAAGTTTGGGCCCTAGAACGTTACTTTAATGGTACGTTCATTGGGGAGGGTAAAGTTTGGGCCCTAGAACGTTACTCTAATGGTACGTTCATTGGAAAGGGTAAAGTTTGGGCCCTAGAACGTTACTTTTTTGGTACGTTCATTGGAGAGGGTAAAGTTTGGGTCCTAGAACGTTACTGTTTAGGTACGTTCATTGGAGAGGGTAAAGTTTGGGCCCTAGAACGTTACAATTTTAGTACGTTCATTGGAGAGTGTAAAGTTTGGGCCCTAGAACGTTACTTTTTTGGTACGTTCATTGGAGAGGGTAAAATTTGGGTCCTAGAACGTTACTGTTTAGGTACGTTCATTGGAGAGGGTAAAGTTTGGGCCCTAGAACGTTACAATTTTAGTACGTTCATTGGAGAGTGTAAAGTTTGGGCCACCGTTGCCAGGTCATCGTACTCAGAGCATAGTATTTACATGTTTCTGACGCCTAACTATTGCCAAGAAACATCAGAATCTAACTCTTTTAACGATAACTGTAAATTAGTTTCGTTATTGGAGCCCAGAAGACAGTTTGGGGGTAGGAAGTCGGGAAATATAATCGGCTGAGTACGATAATCTGGCAACGTTGGTTTGGGCCCTAGAACGTTACTTTTTTGGAACGTACATTGGAAAGGGTAAAGTTTTGGCCCTAGAACGATACTCATGTTGCCTGGTATGTACTTAGTTATGCACAATATTAAACTCTTTCCACTATAAATTTCATGATCCTAAACCTTTTGAATTATGCACAGTCTAAAAAAAATGTTATCGCTTCTCCAATTTAACATTTCGGCAGGGCGCCCTCTCGGAAATTTTTGGGCCTTTTTTGGGGGGGAGGGGCGGTTAGGGGTTCAGGTTGTGTTAGGATGTTGGGAGTTTCAGGGGATCAAGAACAGGTTTAATATCGTATGGAGTTTAATATTGTATAGAATTGCATGAGCGTCAGTATGTAAAGCAATTAACCTGTGATGCTCCCCTCATTAGAAGGTAAATGGCCGGTGCGAATCTAATCAGGACACCTCTCCTCCCGAAATTGACCTCTCTTTTTGGCCACTCCTTTGACCTCTATTCAGGAGCAGTAAGTAGCGGGCTTTTTTTTAATATTTTTCTTTACGCACTTGAACTGTATCCTTAGCTGTAAAAAAAATAATGATAAAAAGAATAAAGTTTAGTTCCTTCCCTACACACTTGTCTCTGGAGCCGCTCAGGTGTGCCAAGGTGAAGCTGCTGAGGGCCGTGTGACTTGAAACACCTGAATGCTTCCTCTCCCTCGTGTGCCTATTCTCAGAGCTTGTTTTTCCTTTTTTCTACGGTTACCATTACCGTATTAATCATGGAGGTAGAATTGGTGGAGTCGACACGGCCCGCTAATCCTAGTCATTGAGGTGAACCCGACGAACTGTCAAATTTACGGCCAAAATATGGGGGTGGGCGAGCCTGGCCGAGCCCATTAAGAGGGAGCCTGACCTGACAACACCTGACACCTGGCCGTGAAAATGACAGCTCGGGCGGATTCACTTAATTGGGCTGATGTCGACTCCACCAATTCTACCTCCATGGTATTAATAGAAGAAACAGGAATAGTTGAAATATCTACATCAAACTGTTACAGGTGAACACTTTTATTATTTGGAGATTGACCGAAGTTTGTTTTCCTTGCAGAGTCGCTGAAGGGGCCTCGCCATCCTGACCAAACCGGCGGGAATGGGAACTCTTTTCAGCCTCCCCTCGTGGTATGTTTAAGGTAAGGGGAGGCGGTGGCTGAGTGGTTAGCGTGCCGGCGCGACGTTCTTTAGGACACGGGTTCGCGTCCCGCCCGCAGCCACAATTTGGGATTTTTCAGACACCGCCGAGTGTCCCAAGACTACCCACATGCTGTCCTGAAGATCACCTTTCAACTCGGACTCTGGATTCTCTCTCTAAAAAAAGAGGATCAAAGATGAGCTCCGGGGGAGGCAGCATGAGCCAAGCAAGATGGCGCCACTGTAAACACTTGCCTGAGCCAATAACAGGTTGGGGTCGATCACTGGTCCTCGCCATGAAAGCCTATCAGCGCCATAGGCCGAAACGTGAAAAAAAAAATAATAAATAAATAATAATAATAATAATAATAATAATAATAATAATAATAATAATAATAATAATAAAGTAAAGCTGCTTACTAGAATGCGTGGAAAAGAGATTCCTCATTCCTTGCGTATCTTCTCATCCATGCTTAGAGAAATGACATGAGGGCTGGCCTTGGCGCGGGGCAGCATGCACGGCCGCTCCCAAACACAACAACAGTCACCTTGGTCTGGTACGTGTGGGCGCGGCGGAGGGATGGCGGGAACAGTGATGAGAATGAGAGGAAGTTTTTAATATTTGAAGTTCGTCGTCGAGGGAGGGCGAGAACAGGAACGAGAATGAGAGGAAGTTTTTAATATTTGAAGTTCGTGGTCGAGGGAGGGCGAGAACAGGAATGAGAATGAGAGGAAGTTTTTAATATTTGAAGTTCGTGGTCGAGGGAGGGCGAGAACAGGAACGAGAAGGAGAGGAAGTTTTTAATATTTGAAGTTCGTGGTCGAGGGAGGGCGAGAACAGGAATGAGACGGAGAGGAAGTTTTTAATATTTGAAGTTCGTGGTCGAGGGAGGGCGAGAACAGGAACGAGAAAAGGAGTGGAAGTTTTTAATATTTGAAGTTCGTGGTCGAGGGAGGGCGAGAACAGGAACGAGAGAGAATGAGAGGAAGTTTTTAATATTTGAAGTTCGTGGTCGAGGGAGGGCGAGAACAGGAACGAGAGAGAATGAGAGGAAGTTTTTAATATTTGAAGTTCGTGGTCGAGGGAGGGCGAGAACAGGAATGAGAATGAGAGGAAGTTTTTAATATTTGAAGTTCGTGGTCGAGGGAGGGCGAGAACAGGAACGAGAAAAGGAGTGGAAGTTATTAATATTGGAAGTTTTGTCGTTCAAACCCCTTACGCTATAACAGGTTGGTTGTAATGTTTCCCTTTATCACAAAAATGAGTGCAAACGAGATAAATTCATGTTCAAGAAGGAGAATGGTAAAAAGTGAATAGAATAAGGTAATAAGTTTTTGATATTGGAAATTGTGTCGTTCAAACCCCTTACGCTATAACAGGTTGGTCGCAATGTCTCCCTTAATCACAAAAACGGGTGCAAACGAGATAAATTCATGTTCAAGAAAAATGGTAAAAAGTGAATATAATAAGATAATGGACTACCAGGGTCTCTTAATACTGTGTCAAGGCAAAGGTCCAGATTCTTAAACGTGTCGGGTTCCCCTTATGACCATTTCCCAAGGCCACAGAGAAGATTAGCAGGGTTTTCATGGGTGATTTTGTCCGTCTATGGTGCACAAGTCGGGTAAAACTATCACCATGGAGCATCACAAAACAGTCCATGGAAATCCCAGAAATTTTCACGAAAGGCTTTTCAAACAGGTGATCTTGAGGTGATTATACGTTTTGTTTTTTTACAACAAAGGAGACGGCTCAAGGGCAACAAAAAGAGTATAGAAAAAAAGCCCACTACTCACCGCTCCCATAATAGACAAAATTAAAGAGCGGCCGAAAGAGAGGTCATTTTCGGGTGGAGAGGTGTCTTGATACACTCTTCTTGAAGGAGGTCAAGTCATAGGCAGGAGGATATACAGTCAAAGGAAGGCTGTCCCAGAGTTTACCAGTGTAAGGAATGAAAGAGTGAAGATGTTGGTTAACTCTTGCATAAGGGGTTTGGACAGTATAGGGATGAGAAAGAGTGGACAGTCGAGTGGAAGGGGGAGAGGCATGAAGTTAGCAAGTTCAGAAGAGCAGTCAGCGTGAAAATATCGATAGCAGATAGAAAGAGAGGCAACATGGCGGCGGAATTTAAGAGGTAGAAGGCTGTCAATATGAAGAGGGGAGTTGAGTTTAAGAATACAAGCTATATACGGGTGTCAGTATCAATATCCAGGAACGTGTCTGACCTCCCTTCTTTGTTGCTTTGTTGCTACTGTAATATAAAAAAGGTCACGTCTCTTATGCCAGGTTCAGCCTCCGTCGACCTTCCCTTGAACTGACCCTCAAAACATTATCACTATTTCGATGTGTGTGTCTGTGTGGGAACGTGTTAAGGCTACTCTCCTTGGTGTGTGTGTACGTGTGTGTGTGTGTGTGTGTGTGTGTGTGTGTGTGTGTGTGTGTGTGTGTGTGTGTGTGTGAAGGGTCTTTGTTGTTATGTAGAACCAGTCGTGTCATTCTTAAGCTTCCGTCTACTTTCTCTTTCTCTTTCTCTGATCCGTAAACATTATTATCATTTTGGAGCGGGTGTACTAACGTGTTCGGGGTCTTTGTGGCTGATATATAAAGTAGTCAAACATCATTACTACCGGGTATAAGTGGTCGTCTTCTTCTGTTGCCTTCCTCGACATTCTCCGAGCTGATCTGTAAACTTTATTATTATTGTGGAGTGTGTGTGGCAACGTGTCTGGGTCGACTGTTGTTGCTAAAATACAAAGCAGACAGACAGAGAGGCAGACAGGTACACTTGGGGATAGGGGAATTGGGTACACCTTGGGATGCGTTGGCTGGGTAGTGAATTGGTTTGCAAGTTCTTTTTCCTCTCTCGACTGACGATTCTTTAGTCTTGGCAAAAAGGGTCAGATTCCTAAACATTTCGTCGTCCAAGTACATAGATTTGACAAGGCTTTCGTAGGAGTTTTGGGTATTTCCAGAGATAGTTTTATGACCCTGGTGGTAGTTTGACCCTTTTTCTGTTCCATGAACCTAAAAAACATATTTGACAAGGTTTTCGTAGGATTTGTGGGCATTTACAGGAGTAGTTTTATAACCCTGGTGGTAGTTTGACCCTTCTGTATCATGAACCTGAAAAAAAAAAACATATATGACAAGGCTTTCGTAGGAGTTTTGTGTATTTCCAGGGGTATAGTTTTATGACCCTGGTGGTAGTTTGACCCTTCCTCTGTACAATGAACCTAAAGATACACTCATTAGAACCAGACTGACTCCCTCTTTGACCTCTGAACACATATTTGACAAGGCTTTCGTAGGAGTTTTGGGTATTTCCAGGGGTAGTTTTATGACCCTGGTGGTAGTTGGACCTTTCCTCTGTACTGTGACCCTATACAAACACTCATGAGAGCCCGATTAGTCTGCTTCCCGGCCTTTGGAAGTAGTGGATGTGAGAGGCAGAAGCGTCCGAGATCACCGACCAGAAACAGATCACCAGCCTGCCTACATCAAAGCCCTTAACCTCACCTCCAGCTGCTTGTGTCTAGGGGAGCATCCAGAGACTTTATAGTGAGACAAGCAGAAAGAAAATGAGCTCCACTATAAAAAAAAAATTCACCTGCCTCACCACCGGGCTGGGGCAAACCACGAGTGTCCACCAAAGGGCTTATTAGTACAATAGGCTGACAAATGCAGTATAAACAAAAAAAAAACAAAAAAAACGCTGTCGGCCTTTTATACCCAACGCTTCAGAACGGAATCATTGTCATTAATATTAGTATTAGTATTGGTATTGGTATTAGTATTGATATTAGTGTTAGTATTGGTATTGGTATTTGTATTAGTATTGGTTTTGGTATTGGTATTAGTGTTAGTTTTAGTATTGGTATTAGTATTAGTATTGGTATTGGTATTAGTGTTAGTATTGGTATTGGTATTGGTATTAGTGTTAGTATTAGTATTGGTATTGGTATTAGTGTTAGTATTGGTATTGGTATTGGTATTAGTGTTAGTATTGGTATTGGTATTGGTATTAGTATTAGTATTGGTATTGGTATTAGTATTAGTATTGGTTTTGGTATTGGTATTAGTGTTAGTATTAGTATTGGTATTAGTATTAGTATTGGTTTTGGTATTGGTATTAGTGTTAGTTTTAGTATTGGTATTAGTGTTAGTATTGGTATTGGTATTAGTGTTAGTATTAGTATTGGTATTAGTATTAGTATTGGTATTGGTATTAGTATTAGTATTGGTTTTGGTATTGGTATTAGTGTTAGTTTTAGTATTGGTATTAGTGTTAGTATTGGTATTGGTATTAGTGTTAGTATTAGTATTGGTATTAGTATTAGTATTGGTATTGGTATTAGTATTAGTATTGGTATTGGTATTAGTATTAGTGTTAGTATTGGTATTAGTATTAGTATTAGTATTGGTATTGGTATTAGTATTAGTGTTAGTATTGGTATTAGTATTAGTATTGGTATTGGTATTAGTGTTAGTATTAGTATTGGTATTGGTATTGGTATTAGTATTAGTATTAGTATTGGTATTTGTATTGGTATTAGTGTTAGTATTAGTATTGGTATTGGTATTAGTATTAGTATTGGTATTAGTGTTAGTATTAGTATTGGTATTAGAATTAGTATTAGTATTGGTATTGGTATTAGTATTAGTATTGGTTTTGGTATTGGTATTAGTGTTAGTATTAGTATTGTTATTGGTATTAGTATTAGTATTGGTTTTGGTATTGGTATTAGTGTTAGTTTTAGTATTGGTATTAGTGTTAGTATTGGTATTGGTATTAGTGTTAGTATTAGTATTGGTATTAGTATTAGTATTAGTATTGGTATTGATATTAGTGTTGGTATTGGTATTGGTATTGGTGTTGGTGTTGGTAGTGGTGTTGGTATTGGTGTTGGTGTTGGTATTAGTGTTGGTATTGGTATTGGTGTTGGTGTTGGTATTAGTGTTGGTATTGGTGTTGGTATTGGTGTTGGTATTGGTGTTGGTATTAGTGTTGGTATTGGTATTGGTGTTGGGGTTGGTGCTGGTATTAGTGTTGGTATTGGTGTTGAGTATTGGTGTTGGTATTGGTGTTAGTGTTGGTATTGGTGTTGGTGTTGGTATTGGTATTGGTATTGGTATTGGTGTTGCATTGGTTAATTGTTGGTGATTAGTATTGGTGTTGGTATTGGTGATTAGTGGTGTTGGTGTTGGTATTGGTATTGGTGTTGGTATTAGTGTTGATTGGTGTTAGTATTAGTATTGGTGATTGAATTAATGGTGTTAGTATTAGTATTGGTATTAGTATTGGTATT
>NC_066532.1:15791795-15794295 GCF_024679095.1 Eriocheir sinensis | reverse complement strand
TTTTCAATGGTTATTACGTGACTTAAAAGAGAATCCAACCCCTTATTACCAGGATCAGAAACTACAGAAGAGGTGTCAGTCTTGGTACAATGCTCTTGAATCCCCTATCCTTAATTCTACTTCCTTTTCAATGGTTATTACGTGACTTAAAAGAGAATCCAACCCCTTATTACCAGGATCAGAAACTACAGAAGAGGTGTCAGTCTTGGTACAATGCTCTTGAATCCCCTATCCTTAATTCTACTTCCTTTTCAATGCTTACTAGGTGACTTATACAGAATCCGATACCTTATAGAACGAATCAAAGACTATAGGTGTCAGCGACCAATCGTGTTCAATCCCTTATAGCAAAGAACATCAACCCTCCTTCACCCTATTTCCTTTTCATTTCGTATCCCTTTTCATTTCTCGTTAGGTGACTTAAAGAGAATCCAACACCTTATAGACCGGATCAAAGATTATAGGTGCCATCAGTCAATCGTGTTCAATCCCCTGTAGATATCAACTCTCTACACCCTATTTCCTTTTCATTTCTCGTTCGACGACTTAAAGAGAATCCAACACCCTATAAACAGGATCAAAGACTATGGGTGACAGCGGCCAATCGTTTTCAACCCCCTGGACCAAAAACAAGCTTACGGGAAAACAAGGGCGACTCATGCATAAGGGATCGGGCCGGTGAGAGCATTGCATAAGAGGATCAGAACGGGAGGATCCGGGCTCATGCGAGGAATGGGAAGAAGAGGATTCGATGCATTAGAAAGGGATTGGATTGCGTATTAATGAGCCTCAGTCCGTCTTATCTCCATTCCCTCCCTTCCCTCCTCCTCTTTCCTCCCTCTCTCCAGTGACGTGTGTTAGGAGGTAAATGAGGGAGGAAGGGAGGGAGGGAGGGAGGGAGGGAGGGAGAGAAAGGTGAAAGGTAGAGTGTGACGGGTATGAGAGACAAAGGGAAGGGAGGTAAAAAGGGAGAGAAAGAAAGGGGAAGAAGGGAGGTAAATGTGAGGTAAGGAGGGAAGGGAGGAAAAAGGGAGAGCAAGAGAGGGAAGGAAGGGAGGTAAATGTGAGGGAAGGGAGGGAAAAAGGGAGAGAAAGAAAGGGAAGGGAGGCAAATGTGTGAGATAAGGAGGGAAGGGAGGGAAAAAGGGAGAGAAAGAGAGGGAAGAGAGGGAGGTACATGTGAGGTAAGGAGGGAAGGGAGGAAAAAGGGGGAGAAAGAGAGGAAAGGAAGGGAGGTAAATGTGAGGGAAGGGAGGGAAAAAGAGAGAGAAAGAAAGGGAAGGGAGGCAAATGTGTGAGATAAGGAGGGAAGGGAGGGAAAAAGGGAGAGAAAGAGAGGGAAGAGAGGGAGGTACATGTGAGGTAAGGAGGGAAGGGACGGAAAAAGGGAGAGAAAGAAAGGGAAGGGAGGGAGGTAAATGTGAGGTAAGGAGGGAAAGGTAGAAGAGAAGAAGGAAAGGGAGGGAGAAGGGAAGAGGAAGGGAGGGAAAGAAGGAAGATGAAGAAGAAGAAGGGCAGAATAAGGGAAGTAAAACGGAAAGGGAAGGAAGGGAGAAGGGGAAGAAGGGAGAAAGACCCATCCCCCTTCTTCTTCTCCCTTCTTTTCTTCCCCCTCTTCCTCCTCTTTCCCTCCCTCTTCTCTTCCCTTCTCTCTTCTCCTCTTCCCTCCTTCCCTCCTTCCTCCTCTCTTCCCTTCCCTCCTCTCCCCAACCAGTGACAACCCAAACCTAACCTAACTTCGCAGACCAACACCCGGCGGCCGCAAGACACAACCAGCCCTGGCGCAGACCCAAACAGGCTGGCCACGGCTTGGTAACAGACCTTGCTGGCGGGAGACGAGGGCGGTGGATGCAAAAAAAAGGAAACTAGAAAAACAGGAAGGGAAAAAAAAAGTATCAGATCAGCCCTTCATATTAACCACGTGTGAAGGAGATGATTGGAGGAAGGAGAAGGAGAGAGAGAGAGGGTGGAAGGAGAGAAGGGATAGGTAGATAGATAGACAGGTAAACAGATAGGTAGATAGAGGAAGGATTTGAGGTTGAGAGAGAGAGAGAGAGAGAGAGAGAGAGAGAGAGAGAGAGAGAGAGAGAGAGAGAGAGAGAGAGAGAGAGAGAGAGAGAGAGAGAGAGAGAGAGAGAGAGAGAGAGAGAGAGAGAGAGAGAGAGAGAGAATGTTGACAGAGGAGGTCAGAGAGAGAAAAAGAAAACAGACAGACAGATATACAGAATAAAAGACAGGAAACAGAGAGAAGATTAGAGAGCTGAACAGAAGTGCAGAGAGACAGGTAGGCAGGAGAAAGACCACAGAGGCTTAAACAGACAGACAGACAGACAGACAGACAGACAGACAGGCAGACAGAGGAGGTCAAGCGAGGTAAGGACACGATGCAAATGTTTGGAACGTCAACAAAAACAGGACTTGAAGCATTTGGACCACGCCTGTGAGAGAGAGAGAGAGAGAGAGAGAGAGAGAGAGAGAGAGAGAGAGGAGAGAAGAGAAA
>NC_066532.1:15756795-15786795 GCF_024679095.1 Eriocheir sinensis | reverse complement strand
GTAACTTTCTCTACTGGGGGCATGTTAGGGAGGAAGAAGGAGGAAGGAAGAGGGGAGGGGAGGAAGAAGGGAGGGAAGGCAGGAGAGGAGGGAAGGAAGAGAGGAGAGGAGAGGAAGAGGGAAGAGAAGGAGAGGAGGGAAGGAAGAGGGAAGGAGAAGGAGAGGAGGGAAGGAAGAGAGGAGAGGAGGAAGACGGGAAGGAAGGAGAGGAGGGAAGGAAGAGGGGAGAGGAGGAAGAGGGGAAGAAAGGAGAGAAGGGAAGGAAGAGGGGAAGGAAGAGGGGAGAGGAGGGAAGGAAGAGGGGAGAGGAGGAAGAGGGGAAGGAAGAGGAGGGAAGGAAGAGGGAAGGGAAGGGGAGGGGAGGCAGAAGGGAAGGGAGGGGTAGAAATGGGTAGCTTTATGCAGGGGGCTCACCATCACCACCATCATCATCAATCACCATCACCATCAACACCATCATCACCATCACCACCACCAAACACTCACTATTTATATACCTACATACACAAACAAACACACACACGCACACACACACAAACACATTCTCTCTCACCTGGTCATCTCTTCTACAGGTATGCCAGGTGAGGGTCAGGTTGGTCACGCTCCTTACCTTGCAACGCCCTTAGGCAGGTGAAGTAGTGCGCCCCGATAACACTGATTTACGAGCTCTCACCTGTGAAGAAGTGTACACCTGCGCCACCACCACCACCACCACCACCACCACCACGATTATTGTTATTATTTTCACCACCATTACCACCACCACCACCACCACCACCATATTCTTCTTCTTCTTCTTCTTCTTTTTGTTCCATCAGTTAACATTAGTATCACTGTTTATTAGTATGATTAAGCTAAGGGTATTATTGTTATTATTATTATTTGGTCTTCTTAGGTTTGTTTAGTAGTGGTAGTGGTAGTAGTAATAGTAGTAGTAGTAGTAGTTGTAGTTGTAGTTGTTGTTGTTGTTGTTGTTGTTTACTTTATATTCATTACTTTTATTATTTATATTAGAAAACGTAAGCATCACAATCGACAAAACAACAACAACAACAACAACAACAACAACAACAACAACAACAACAACAACAACAACAACAACAACGTCAGCCTTACGTGCCTTCCTTCCCTCTTCTCTTTTCTTTCTCCCTCCCTCCTTCTCTTCCTCCCTCTCTCCCTCTCTCCCTCCTTCCCTCCCTCCCTCTCTCCTCCCTCTCTTTCCTCCTCTCTTCCAGCACAATCCTGACTGTCACCATTACACACACACACACACACACACACACACACACACACATTCTGGTCAAACCGTGAGTTGCAAATTTGCGTGCGTGCGTGTGTGTGTATGTGTTCCCTCCCCGTGCTGCCTGTCACCTGCCCTTTCCTCCCAGCCAGGTGTGTTTCTAGTGTTGCTTCCTCCCTTCTTTCTTTCCCTTTCCCTTTCCCTTTCCTACCTGAAGACGCACAACACCTTCACCTTTACCTGACCTACCTTTCCTATATAGCTTTACCCCTTCATTCCCTCCTTTCCTATACCTTCCCGCGACGCCTTCCTCCACCAGCACCCATCACCCATTGCATCATAGTTTTTCTTCATCACAACTTCTGCATGTATTTTGGGGAGGTGATGGCCGAGTGGTATACCTATGCGTGCGGGCGTGGTAAGCCATATCCCGTCCATCCCCATAAAGTAAAGACGTTGGGCGATAAGAGAAACAAAAACAAAGAAGAAAGAAAAGAAGAGACAGTTGAGCTTGCGAAGGATAGATTCATAGAAGAGGTAGGGGCGTGGTTGCTTGTATTGTGTGATTGTGGATTGACTTAGACGTAGAATGACTGAGAAGACAAAAGGCAGCTGAGAAAGTGAGGGATACTGTCTTAGATGAGGCCGCTGTGTGTGTGTGTGTGTGTGTGTGTGTGTGCTTCTTTTATGTGATCGTAGTACTTGCAAACACTTAACATGGATTGACTTTACACGTAGATTGACAGAGAAAACAAAAGACAGCTGAAGGATATGTGAAGGGTAGTGTCTTAGATGAGGTGTGTGTGTGTGTGTGTCCTTCTCTTATGTGATCGTAGTTTTTTTTTTTTTTTTTTTTTACGTGTTAGCCCATATGCACCGTAGGCATATTCTGCCTCTTCGGTGTTGCTCAGAGGCAGGCCCGTTAGTGGTGCGGGCGCGGGTTTTATAGTGGCACCTGAAAGGCCCATGTTACCCCCCCAAAGCTCATCTTTATTGCTATGCAACTAGAACTCGGGTGTCAGGGTGACATGTAGGTGATTTTAAGCCACTCGGCAAATGACACAAAGTTTCAAGGTAGCACTGGTGGGGATTCGAACCCATGCGTCGACATCAGTCCGATCCCAAGCTCACCACCTTATCCACTAGGCCACCGCCTCCCTATACTTGCAAACACTTAACATGGATTGACTTTACACGTAGATTGACAGAGAAAACAAAAGACAGCTGAAGGATATGTGAAAGGTATTGTCCTAGATGAGGTAGAGGTGTGCTTGTGTCCTTCTGTTAAGTAATCTTAGTACTTGCGTAGATTGACACTTGTTTTCTCGGCCCCAAGTGGATGTTTGTTTGCATATTAGCGCCGGGCATGTGATAGCGAGCGTCTTTTAGTCAAGGATTATACTTACGTAGTTTAGTGTTATCCTTGGCATTATCTGGTCGGCCGGTAACTCAATATGGTCAGTTTGGCGTCAGAAGCGAGTAAACAGTGTGTGCTTGTTTGTCCTAAATGCTCCGTCACCAATAGTTAAGTTCAGGTAAGCGAGATGAGTTCACAGCCCAGTCGAGATGAATTCACAGCCCAATCGAGATGAGTTCACAGCCCAGTCGAGATGAGTTCACAGCCCAAACGAAATGAGTTCACAGCCCACAAGAGATGAATTCACAGCCCAGTCGAGATGAGTTCACAGCCCAATCGAGATGAGTTCACAGCCCACAAGAGATGAGTTCACAGCCCAGTCGAGATGAGTTCACAGCCCAGTCGAGATGAGTTCACAGCCCAGTCGAGATGAGTTCACAGCCCAATCGAGATGAGTTCACAGCCCACAAGAGATGAGTTCACAGCCCAGTCGAGATGAATTCACAGCCCAAACGAAATGAGTTCACAGCCCACAAGAGATGAGTTCACAGCCCAGTCGAGATGAATTCACAGCCCAGTCGAGATGAGTTCACAGCCCAAACGAAATGAGTTCACAGCCCACAAGAGATGAGTTCACAGCCCAGTCGAGATGAGTTCACAGCCCAAACGAAATGAGTTCACAGCCCACAAGAGATGAATTCACAGCCCACAAGAGATGAGTTCACAGCCCCAACACTAGTAGAAATCAGATAGCGGACAGGTCAGGGAAAGAGAGAACGAGGATTTAACAACCTGACCAAGAGAGAAAAAAAAGAAAAAAAAAACAGGTGGCAGATCAGACAAACAGTGTAAGATGAATTCACACCTTGACCCAGAGTAAAAATCAGATAATAGGTCAGGTCAAGCAAACACCGCAAGATAAACTCACAACCTGACCAGAGAGTAAAGATTAGGTATAGCAGAAGGAGACGAAGGAGGAAGAGGAGTTATAGTGGCGGGAGTTTGAGGCGGAGAAATGGGAGGAGAATGGAAAGGAAAAGTTGAGAAAAAGGAGAAGAGAAAAGAAAATGTGAAGCTGGAGTTTGAGATGGAGAGAAAAGAAAAGAGAAGGAAAATGGAAGTAGTGTAGCAGTTTGAGGCGAAGAAAGAGGAGGAGGAGAAGAGGAAGAAGAAGTTATGAAGCAGGAGTTTGAGGCGGAGAGAAAAGAAAAGAGAAGGAAAAAAGGAGAAGGGGAAGTAGTGTATTAGCTTAAAGCGTAAAAGGAGAAGTTAAAGCTTTTTTATAACAAATATTAAAACTAGCGTGGGAACAAATATTAAAACTAGCGTGGGAACAAATATTAAAACTAGCGTGGGAACAAATATTAAAACTAGCGTGGGAACAAATATTAAAACTAGCGTGGGTACAAATATTAAAACTAGCGTGGGAACAAATATTAAAACTAGCGTGGGAACAAATATTAAAACTAGCGTGGGAACAAATATTAAAACTAGCGTGGGAACAATTATTAAAACTAGCGTGGGAACAGATATGAAAACTAGCGTGGGAACAAATATTAAAACTAGCGTGGGAACAAATATTAAAACTAGCGTGGGAACAAATATTAAAACTAGCGTGGGTACAGATATTAAAACTAGCGTGTTTACAATTATTAAAACTAGCGTAGGAACAAATATTAAAACTAGCGTGGGAACAAATATTAAAACTAGCGTGGGAACAAATATTAAAACTAGCGTGGGAACAAATATTAAAACTAGCGTGGGAACAAATATTAAAACTAGCGTGGGAACAGATATTAAAACTAGCGTGGGTACAAATATTAAAACTAGCGTGGGTACAAATATTAAAACTAGCGTGGGAACAAATATTAAAACTAGCGTGGGTACAAATATTAAAACTAGCGTGGGTGACAAATATTAAAACTAGCGTGGGAACAAATATTAAAACTAGCGTGGGACACAAATATTAAAACTAGCGTGAACAAATATTAAAACTAGCGTGGAACAAATATTAAAACTAGCGTGGAACAAATATTAAAACTAGCGTGAACAAATATTAAAACTAGCGTGTGAAAAAATATTAAAACTAGCGTGGGAACAAATATTAAAACTAGCGTGGTAACAAATATTAAAACTAGCGTGGGAACAAATATTAAAACTAGCGTGGGAACAAATATTAAAACTAGCGTGGGAACAAATATTAAAACTAGCGTGGGTGACAAATATCAAAACTAGCGTGGGAACAAATATTAAAACTAGCGTGGGTACAAATATTAAAACTAGCGTGAGAACAAATATCAAAACTAGCGTGGGAACAAATATTAAAACTAGCGTGGAACAAATATTAAAACTAGCGTGGAACAATTATTAAAACTAGCGTGGAACAGATATTAAAACTAGCGTGTACAAATATTAAAACTAGCGTGGAACAAATATTAAAACTAGCGTGGAACAAATATTAAAACTAGCGTGAACAAATATTAAAACTAGCGTGGAACAGATATTAAAACTAGCGTGTGAACAAAACATAAAACTAGCGTGGGAACAAATATTAAAACTAGCGTGGGAACAAATATTAAAACTAGCGTGGGAACAAATATTAAAACTAGCGTGGGTACAAATATTGAAACTAGCGTGGGTGACAAATATTAAAACTAGCGTGGGAACAAATATTAAAACTAGCGTGGGAACAAATATTAAAACTAGCGTGGGACCAAAAATTAAAACCAGCGTGGAACAAATATTAAAACTAGCGTGGGAACAAATATTAAAACTAGCGTGGAACAAATATTAAAACTAGCGTGGAACAAATATTAAAACTAGCGTGGTACAAATATTGAAACTAGCGTGAACAGATATTAAAACTAGCGTGGAACAAATATTAAAACTAGCGTGGGAACAAATATTAAAAATTGCGTGGGAAAAAATATTAAAACTAGCGTGGGAACAAATATTAAAACTAGCGTGGGAACAAATATCAAAACTAGCGTGGGAACAAATATTAAAACTAGCGTGGGAACAAATATTAAAACTAGCGTGGGTACAAATATTAAAACTAGCGTGGGTGACAAATATTAAAACTAGCGTGGGTACAAATATTAAAACTAGCGTGGGAACAAATATGAAAACTAGCGTGGGACCAAATATTAAAACTAGCGTAGAACAAATATTAAAACTAGCGTGGAACAAATATTAAAACCGTGGGAACAGATATTAAAACTAGCGTGGGAACAAATATTAAAACTAGCGTGGGAACAGATATTAAAACTAGCGTGGGAACAAATATTAAAACTAGCGTGGGAACAAATATTAAAACTAGCGTGGGAACAAATATTAAAACTAGCGTGGGAACAAATATTAAAACTAGCGTGGGAACAAATATTAAAACTAGCGTGGGAACAAATATTAAAACTAGCGTGGGAACAAATATTAAAACTAGCGTGGGAACAAATATTAAAACTAGCGTGGGAACAAATATTAAAACTAGCGTGGGAACAAATATTAAAACTAGCGTGGGAACAAATATTAAAACTAGCGTGGGAACAAATATTAAAACTAGCGTGGGAACAAATATTAAAACTAGCGTGGGAACAAATATTAAAACTAGCGTGGGAACAAATATTAAAACTAGCGTGGGAACAAATATTAAAACTAGCGTGGGAACAAATATTAAAACTAGCGTGGGAACAAATATTAAAACTAGCGTAGGAACAGATATTAAAACTAGCGTGGGAACAAATATTAAAACTAGCGTGGGAACAGATATTAAAACTAGCGTGGGAACAAATATTAAAACTAGCGTGGGAACAAATATTAAAACTAACGTGGGTTGTAGAAAATAGTAACGCCCAGACAGGAAAAACATTGGACGCAAGAACAACAACTCCTTCCTCTACCAAAGACATAACGAGTTTTTTTTTTTTTTTTTTTTTAAAGCAAAGGAGACGGCTCAAGGGCAACAAATAGAGTCAGAGAAAAAAAAAAGCCCGCTACTCACCGCTTCCAGACTCTGACCAACCGTAATGAAGAAACACACACACACACACACCTAACCTAACCTATCCTATCCTATCCTAACCTCTCTCTTTCTCTCTCACACACGGGGAGCGTCGCAGCCTTCCCAGAATACAACCACAAACATTTCTTCACTGTGAAAAATAAAAATAAAAATTCCGCCCCCGGGTGGGCTCGAACCACCAACCTTTCGGTTAACAGCCGAACGCGCTAACCAATTGTGCCACGGAGGCTTGGGAGAACGAGCCCCAGTCAGCTGTTTTGACGCGGGAAGGCAGCCTCTCCCGCGCCGCCCGCATCTCGCACGGAAGTTTCTATCTCGTGTTTAGCAAAGGTTCAGCGGGTTATTTTGTTTCATTTTGTTTTCCTTTTGCGTTATTTATTTATTTGTTCATTTATTTTGGCTATTACATTACCTGGTCTACGCTAGCCATGCCCGCACCTCTTACAGAATCTTTTTTTTTTATCATGTTCAGTACAGGTTCAGCGGACTTTTTTGTTTCATTGTTTCGTTGGCCTTGTGCTGGTGCCATTGCTGATAAGAAAAGGGTTGCGTTATACTCTTTGTCTATTATTTACATTGCCTGGTAGTTAGCCACGAGGGAAGGGAAGGGAGAAAGAGAAGGAAGGGAGAAAGAGAAGGAAGGGAGAAAGAGAAGGAAGGGAGAAAGAGAAGGAAGGGAGAAAGAGAAGGAAGGGAGTCCAGCTGTTAAGTGTGTAAAGAATAAGCGATTGGTTGATTGATTGATAAGTTTATTTTTGCAGACACAATAAACTGTAAATTCTGGCGTCTATAAACTGATCTCTGGCGTCTATCCTCTAATGAGTCTCCGATGAGGGGGGCCTAGCTATCAAGTGTGCCGAGAATAAGCTTCAAACTATAATTTCAGGCGTCTATAAACTGTAATTTCTGGCGTCTATCCTCTAATGAGTCTCCGGTGAAAGCCACGGTAGGGAGGGAGGGAAGGGAGAGAGAGGTAGGGGGTCTAGCTATCAAGCGTGCAATGAATAAGCTTCAAACTGTAATTTCTGGCGTCTATAAACTAATTTCTGGCGTCTATCCTCTAATGAGTCTCCAATGAAAGCCGCAGTAGGGAGGGAGGGAAGGGAGAGAGAGGAGGAAGGGGGTCTGGCTATCAAGCGTGCAAAGAATAAGCTTCAAACTGTAATTTCTGGCGTTTATAAACTAATTTCTGGCTTCTACAAACTGTAATTTCTAACGTCTATCCTCTAATGAGTCTCCAATGAAAGCCACAATAGGGAGGGAGGGAAGGGAGAAAGAGGAGGAAGGGCGGTCTAGTTATCACGGGTGCAGAGACTGGGCCGCTGCACCCGTCTCTGCAAACTGCACACAGGTACAATTGTTCTCCACACAGGTACAAACGACGTCACCACGACCCGGTCTGAGGAACTGCTGGACAAGTACCGTAGGCTCATCCAGCAGTATAAGACTAAATCCCCTAATATTTTGATTTCAGGAATTCTACCACGGACATGGGATGAGGGCGACTTCTACAGTAAGGCCTTCAGCCTCAACAACCGCCTGCAGACTCTCTGCGGAGAGCTTGACGTCGAATTCTTTAACGCCTGGAACGATTTCTACGGCCAGAGTAGACTTTTCCAAAGGGACGGCATACACCTGTCCCCCATCGGGGCAGCCAGATTTGGAAGGCTCCTCAACAACGCCGTACGTAACGCCCTAACAACAAAACACGACTCTCAGCCACGTCCTTCCATCCCGCCCGTGTAAATAGACACCTCACACCGCAACAGACTCGTAACATTGAACCCTCCAGTAACTCTATTACCAAGCTTCAAGATAACCTAAGAGTCCTTAGTTTCAATGCGCGTAGCCTAAGAAACAAATTTGATGAACTGCGATGTCTTGCTCTGACAGAAAACTTTGACGTAATTGCTATAACCGAAACATTTATCGACACCACTAATATTGATTTAAGTTCCGAATACAACATAGATGGCTACAGATTCTTCAACAATGATCGTGTAAACCGTAGAGGGGGTGGTGTCGCCCTTTTTGTCAAAAGCTATTTGCAACCTACTGACAAAACACCAAGAAACAGTAACGTTGAACATTTGTGCGTGCGAGTAAACATTGCAATAGTCAATTTAAATATATCTGTCACTTACAGGCCTCCGGGGCAATCACTTGATGGCGATCTTGAAATGTACAGCGTCTTAAGGCAGTCACTTAATAACAGCGACTCACTGATACTAGGAGACTTTAACCTCCCCCATATCGACTGGGCGACACTGTCGGGTACAGAAGGTGAGTCCCATAGAATGATCGAATTTCTAGAGGAAAATTATCTAAGCCAAATGGTTTCTGAACCAACTCGACAAAATAACATACTTGACCTTGTTATAGCGACCCAAGATAACCTAGTCAGTAATGTCACGGTAGGAGAACACCTCGGTTCCTGCGATCATAAACTAGTGCGCGTTGACATTAGAGCTCAAACATCGGTGACTGAAAATAAAGTTAAGGTGCCCAATTTCAAAAGAGCCAACTTCGTAGAAATCCGACGAAAACTAATAGATATGCAACTATCAGATGACGGCAATGCAGAGGACGCCTGGCTAAACTTTAAAAATCACTTACTCACTCAGCAGGACACATTTGTCCCCTTGTGCAGTCCACCTTGGTTTAATAGCGAAATTAAACACTCAGTCAAGGAGAGAAAATTGTCTTACAGGTTAAAGAAAGACCAAAGCACGCCCGAAAACATTAGACTTTACAATGATGCAAGGCGACGAGTAAAAAGATTAGTGCATCAGGCAAAGCGTAGATATGAAGAAAATATTGCAGCCAACGGTCAAAATAAGCCGAAATCCTTCTTCAGTTACATAAACAACAGAAAGGCGATCAGAAGTGGAATTGGACCTTTAATAAACAGCGACGGTGCACTAGTGACTGACAGCCAACACGTTGCAAACCTATTAAATAATTACTTTTCCTCGGTGTTTAATAATAACAGTCCTCCCACCACCACCACCAACACCAGTACTAATGTAAATCCCGAGCATGCATTGTCTAACTTTGAAATAAAACCCGATGAAGTCCTTAAAGCCCTCAATTCACTTAAAACAAATAAAAGTCCTGGACCTGATAAAGTATATCCAACTCTTCTGTAAGAAACATAGTTCGAAATAATATCCTCCCTCACAAACGTATTCAATATGTCCTTTCGACAAGGCATTGTCCCTTCAGATTGGAAAAAGGCTAACGTGACACCGATTTTTAAGAAAGGAGACAAAAAGTACCAGGTAATTACAGGCCCATTAGTCTAACTTCGGTTGTAGGTAAGCTACTTGAGGGCATAATTAGAGACAAAATTGTGAGTTACCTTGAAAGCCACTCATTAATTGGGGACTCACAACATGGCTTCCGAAACAAAAGATCCTGCCTATCAAATCTATTAACCTTTATAACGACCTCTTCACTGTTTATGACGTAACCAAATCACTGGACGTAGTCTATCTTGATTTCCAGAAAGCGTTTGATAAAGTCCCGCATCATAAATTACTTTACAAATTAAAACAAATAGGTATTGACGGTCAGGTAAACCAATGGATCGCGAATTGGTTGAGCAACAGACAACAAAGAGTAGTGATTGACGGATTTAACTCAGAGTGGGCGCCTGTCACTAGTGGCGTCCCTCAGGGCTCGGTTCTTGGCCCAGTGCTCTTCATTATTTACATCAACGACGTGGATGTTGGACTCAATAACCGCATTAGTAAATTTGCAGACGACACAAAGATTGGTAACTCGGTTCTCACTGACGAAGACAGGCAAAGCCTCCAAGAGGATTTGCACAAAATTTCAGCTTGGTCGGATAGATGGGAGATGCCCTTTAACGTAGACAAGTGCCAGGTCCTTCAAGTTGGAACGAGGAATAAAAGTTTGATTACGAAATGCGCGGCGTTAAACTCAAAAGCGTTCAATGCGTCAAGGACTTGGGGGTCAAAATCGCGTCAAACCTCAAATTCTCACAGCAATGCATCGATGCAGCAAATAAAGCGAACAGAATGTTGGGCTTCATTAAAAGAAACTTTTTATTTAAGAATAAAGATGTAATACTCCTGCTCTACAACAGTTTAGTCAGACCCCACTTGGAATATGCGGTACAGTTTTGGTCTCCTCACCATGCAAAGGATATTGCTAAATTAGAAGGTGTTCAGCGTCGGGCAACGAAAATTATCCCTTCCTTGCGCAACAAATCCTACGAAGAAAGGCTTTCTACCCTTAACATGTTCTCTCTTGAGAAACGTCGCCTCCGAGGAAAACTGATCGAATGTTTTAAAATACTTAATGGTTTCACGAATGTAGACAGATCAACATTGTTTATGATCGATGACACTTTGCGCACGAGGAACAATGGCGTAAAACTCAGATGTAGACAAGTAAATTCAGACTGCACCAAATTTTTCTTCACCAACGTTGTAGTGCGAGAATGGAATAAGCTCCCATCATCAGTGGTCCAGTGTAACACGATTGACTCCTTCAAAAATAAGCTCGACCGTCACTTCCTTCAACTTAATATCAACTAGAGTAGAAATGCAACGTTTTGGAGTCTTCTGATTAATGTAAAATCACTTAGGTTTAAGGACAGACCACCAAGTCTGGACCATGGGGTCTGTGTGGTCTGATTTTCTATGTAAATCTATGTAAATCAGGCGCCTTATCTCCGCGGCGCCTCGGGGCATGTGCGTCACTACAAGGTTCTGCGCTGCCTCCCGCGATCCTCTGCCCTGGACGCTCGCCAAGGCTTCCTCGCGTCCTGCCTTCCCCTGCTTGTATCTGCCCTGCTCCCACGCTCTCCCTCGCCTCAACCTCATGTCTTCCCTTCCCTTGCTCTTCCCTACCCAACCATCACCCTCTGCCCATCGCTCTATCCTTCTCTGCCCTACTGTCACGCACTCTCTTGCCTCGACCTCTCTGCCCATCGCTCTGTTCCTTACGTCTTTTCTTCCCTTGATCGTCTCTGCCCTTCCATCACCCTCTGTATATCGCTTTTCCTTTTGCCCCAACCTCTGCATATCCCTTCATCCCTCATGTCTTCCCTTCCGTTGATCGTCTCTTCCCTTCCATCACCCTCTGTATATCGCTTTTCCCTTTCGTCTTCCTTTCCCTTCTCTGTCCTGCCATCATGCCCTCTCTTGCCCCAACCTCTGCATATCCCTTCATCCCTCACATGTTCCCTTCCTTTGCTCTTCTCTGCCCTCCCATCACCCTCTGCATATCGCTTTTCCCTCACGTCCTCCCTTCCCTTCCCTTCTCTGGCCAACCTCTTCCATCGCTCTATTCCTTACGTCTTTTCTTCCCTTCCTCGTCTCTCCCTTCCCATCACGCCCTTAGCTCGTCCCACTCTCCGCATATCGCATTTAACCATTTTTAACCATCAGGCGACTATTTATGGAGAGTCACCTGTGTTTTATAAGCTTGCAGAAGACCCAGAAGCAGCACTAGAGGCGACAGCTGAGGCAGGAGTGGGAGAGACTCATACGATGGGTCATATTCTTAAAACATTTTAGCGCTCAAGATCACCTATTTGACAAGGCTTTCGTTGGAGTTTGCGGCATTTCCAGGGGTAGTTTTATGACCCTGGTGGTAGTTTGACATTTCCTCTGTACCGTGAACCTAACAAAGCACTCGTGAGGACCCGATTGATCTCCTTTTCGGCGTCTGGATATAGTTGACGTGAGAGGTGAAGTCTTCTGAGAATACGACGCCTTTAAACGTCAGGTGAGTATATGTATGGAGTCACCTGTGTTATATAAGGTTACAGGGTGGTAGTTTGACATTTCCTCTGTACCGCGAACCTAACAAAGCACTCGTGAGGACCCGATTGATCTCCTTTTCGGCGTCTGGATATAGCTGACGTGAGAGGTGAAGTCTTCTGAGAATACAAAACCTTTAATCGTCAGGTGAGTATATGTATGGAAAGTCACCTGTGTTATATAAAGTTACAAAGGACCCAAAGCAGCGTTGCCAAGTTATCGTACTCATCGCATATCATTTTCGTAGTTGCTGACCGATAACTATAACAACAAAGAACGAAAAACATCAATATTCAACAGTTTTAGCATCAACTTTGATTTTCTCACGTTACTTGTATAGGTACGAGAGTTTGAGGCATAACAATGATAGATACGATATGTGGTTAATACGATAATTTGGCAACGCTGACGCAAACATACCTAGAGGCGACAGCAGACACAAAAAAGACCTTGAAAGATTAAAGTGTCATTTCTCGCACTGCGTCACGATGATGCTCACAAGGTCAATATATAAACAAGGCCATCATGCGATCTGTACAAACCACATGTCATGATCCTTCTCCCACACCCTTTTCAACACCTTCTAATGCCTTTAATCCAGAAAAACAGCAACCGTCCGCCCGGCACCCCTCTCTCTCTCTCCCACCCTCGCTCTGTTTACTTCCCCCCCCCCCACCCCCGTTTCTCTTCCCTACATTCATATAATTTGTTTAGCTTTGAGTTAAGTAAGGTTAAGTCATATGTAAGTATCCCTCCCCTCCTCTGTAAATCCCCCCTCACTTTTGTAAATAAAAATCTGAAATCTGAAAATCTGCACCGGACAGACGGATGGAGAGACACACACATTTGACAAGGCTTGCATAGAAGTTTTGGGCATTTCCAGGGGTAGTTTTATGACCCTGGTGGTAGTTTGATCCTTCTTCTTGCCTGCAGTTGAGTCGAAAGGCTGATAATGATTGGGTATAAATAGATCACAGTACAGAAGATGCACGACCCCAGTTCAGGTCAATCCCTAAACTCTACATCTACAAAAAAACCATGGCTATGATATGTTCGAGTCTGGTGCAGTCCCCCTTAAAAGTAGAGTTTGTGAGGTTGGCTTCAGCGCCCAAACACACACATTTGACAAAGCTTTCGTAGGAGTTGCGGGCATTTCCAGGGGTAGTTTAATGACCCTGGTGGTAGTTTAACTCATCCTCTGTACCGTGAACCTAAAATACCACTCATGAGAACACGATTGATCTCCTGTTTTGGCATTTGAAAATCGTTTATGTGAGAAGCGGAGGCGTCTGCATGAGAAAACCGACCTCACCTGTTGATGGAGCAAGTTCAGGTGTGGGGTTATTACTACAAACAACAACAACAACAACAACAATAACTACTACTACTACTACTACTACTACTACTACCACCACTACAACAGCTGCTATTACGTCTTGTCGTTTTGTTTGCTGCTATAATCCTTCGACACCCACGGCGCCGCTGATGTAGTGGTATCATGCAAGATTCCCATTCTTGCGACCCGGGTTCGATTCCCGGGCGGCGCACTTAGGATTTTACGTTACATATTACTATTTCACGGATACTTTTCCTCGCTTTTCTCCGTATATATACTTAAATTTTATTGTTTTTTTTAGGATCTAGGTATGTACACCCCACCCCTCTTGTATCCCCCCTCACCCTGTTGTAATAAATATTTGAATTTGAATTTGAATGTTTGGCGTCGTGGCTCGTCACTGCTCGCGTGTAGATGTCCTCGTGTGCCGCTAGAACACGAGGGAGAGCGCGAGGACGAGGAGGATAATCTGTAAATGCCGCTGAGAGGGAGGAAGGATGTGGTGTGCAAAGAAGAGATAGTGAGAGGCGATAAATGGGCAAGGGAACAAGGGGAGAGGGAGGTAGGAAGGTCACAGGGCAGGGAGGGGGAGGGAGTGAAGGAAGGAGGAAAAGGTCGGTATACTCTCAAACGCTGTCTTCCCTCACATCAACTATTTACGAAGGCTGAGAAGGAGACTGATCGGGTTCTAATGAGTGTTTCTTCAGGTTCACGGTACAGAGGAAGGGTCAAACTACCACCAGGGCCATATAACTACCCCTGGAAATGCCCACAACTCCTACGAAAGCCTTGTCAAATAGATGAACTTGTGAGCTGAAATGTCAGTACTCTCTTTCTTCTCTCACAGCTATTTACAAAGGTTGAGAAGGAGATTAATCGGGTTCTAATGAGTGTTTTTTTCAGGTTCATGGTACAGAGGAAGGGTTAAACTACCACCCGGGTCATATAACTACCCCTGGAAATACCCCAAACTCCTACGAAAGCCTTGTCAAATAGATGAACTTGTGAGCTGAAATATCGGTACTCTCTTTCTTCTCTCACAGCTATTTACAAAGGTTGAGAAGGAGATTGATCGGGTTCTCGTGAGTGTTTCATCAGGTTCACGGCACAGAGGAAGGGTCAGACTACCACCCGGGGCATATAACTACCCCTGGAAATGCCCACAACTCCTACGAAAGCCTTGTCAAATAGATGAACTTGTGAGCTGAAATGTCGGTACCCTCTTTCTTCTCTCACAGCTATTTACAAAGGTTGAAAAGGAGATTAATCGGGTTCTAATGAGTGTTTTTTTCAGGTTCATGGTACAGAGGAAGGGTTAAACTACCACCCGGGTCATATAACTACCCCTGGAAATACCCCAAACTCCTACGAAAGGCTTGTCCAATACATGTACTTAGGCAGCGAAATGTTTAAAAATACGGGCTAGTTCATTGGCGCTGTGTTCTGTGGTTTCCCTTTTACGTTTGATTTTTTTAAACGTCGCATTAGCCTTCAACAATAAAAGAAAAATAAGATAATAATAATAATAACTAATACTAAGATAAGGTAAAATAAATAGAACGAGAGGCCAAGAGGAGAGGGCCAATTTCGTATGGAGAGGTGTCTTGATACTCCCCTCCTGAAAGAGGTTAAGTTGTAGGCAGGAGGAAATACAGACGAAGGAAGGCTGCTCCAGGTTTTACCAGCGGAAGAGATGAAATAATGTTGATGATGGTTAACTCTTGCATAAGGGATTTGGATTGAACAGGGGTGAGCAAGAGCAGAAAGTCGTGAGCAGCGGGGCCACGGGAGGGGGGGAGGCATGCAATTGGCAAGTTCAGAGGAGGAGGCAGCATGAAAATAGCGACAGAGGATAGACAGGTATTTACAGTAGGTACAGATAGAAGATTTTTACATTAAAGAAAGCCACTCAAGGGCGAAAACAAAACAAAACAAAGCAATACAAAACCTAACAAGCCCCTCCGCGGACACAGCACACCGCAGCCTGGCCCGCAGCGATCTCTCCGTTGCATTCATTTCTCAAGCGACTCCTCCCCTCTGTCATCCCGACCTTGGCCATCCCGCCGCGGGCCGTCAGCACCAGGCCCTTTAAACCCGCGAGCCCGCCGCGGAGCCCAGTAATCATCGCGTTGACATTCAAACAACCTCTTATCGCGTCATCCCCGGGGGCGCTCATCCCCGGGGGCACTCGTGGTCGCCTCCGGGGGCAGCCACGGCAGGGTGTGGTCGGCTGCGGCAAGGCAGGGCAGGGCGCGGCATGGCGACTCTCACGTGGAAGAATTATCTCGCAGTTCGGCGTCCACGTGTCCCTCAGCGCAATACAGTGTGGCTTTAAGAGGATAATGCCGCCGAGGAATGTGAGGGGCGGCAAGGGCGCCGCCTCGTGACTGGTGGCTGGAGTGGGTGACGTGCTGACTGACCTCACTGCCCGGCCCGCGGCTCCGACACGCTCCGAAACACTCCCCGGGCCGAGCACGCTTCACGGTGTGCCGCCAGGCGGTGCTATTGGCATGCCGGGCTGTGAACATCCTGTTAACACGGAGGTGATTCCTTGAATGAAGTGGAAACGTCTCGCCTCGCCTTGGCTCGTAATGCGAGGAAGGCCAGCCGTGTTTACGGGGAGCGCCGCCACCTGGCTCACGTGACCGCCGTGCCGCGTGGAGCAGCTGTGTGTCAACAAGAGCGAGTCAGTGCGCCTTGTGCTGTCATAGCGGGAGGTTGCGCTGTCGTGCTCTGTTGCAGTCCTGCAGTGTTGTGCCGCTCATCGTTTTGCTCCAGTATTTTGCTTTAATCTTCGGTTGTGTCAGCCCTCAGTGAACCCTTTACCGGTGACGAACACTCCTGCCAGCACCACTGTTGTGTGTCGGCAGCAGCGTGTGTGCCACAGACTTAGAAACTGTCTGAGCAGCTCGGCTGTGCATGCGACCCTCGTGCTGAGTGCAGCGGCCCCAAGCACACATACCGGCCCGGCGAGGCCAGGCTCCCCCAGGCCCGACACTGCCGCCCCGACACTGCGCTGCGCCGCCCCGACAGGTAAGACACGGCGCCTCGCAAGGGCGCCGCCCCCCGCCACTCAGGCTGTCAGGTGTTGTGTTAGTGAGCGGTGCGTGTGTGCACCGAGGCCCTGCTGGTAGCCGCGGTACGGGACGGGGTGCCCCGAGGGTGCCTGCCGCCCCTACCCGCCCCGCCCCGTGCAGCGCGGCGAGGGGCCCCACTCACCTGCCGCCCCGCCGTGCCATTGTTCTTGACAGTGACTGGGTCAGGAAAAGCCCGACAAAACTCACCCTCCAGATTGTTGTCAGTCACGAACACAACACCGATTACATAACGTGTGTGTGTGTGTGTGTGTGTGTGTCATTCTAGAATGACCGAGCAAAGTGAGCAGCGTGCACTGGAGGGGGGGCGGGGCGGGGCGTGGTCACCCCCCATCGTCAGTTCATGGGGTGGGGAGGCTTGTTCACCCTGTCCTCGGGGCCAGTTGGGGATGGGTTGACGCTCCCCACGCCCCGCCCGGCCCCGCCCCGCTGCCCGGGTGGTCGTCTTCAGCGATGGGTCGGGGCAGCGCGTGTCATAGGTGCCTCCCCTTTGTCCCCCCCTCCCCCGCACTCCCTTATCTCTTTTCTCTCCCTTTCCCTCCCCTTCCCTTCCCACTTTCCCTCCCTTCCCTTACAACCCCTTCCCTTCCCTTCCCCTCCCTCCACACCCTCTTCCTTTCCCTTCCCTTCCCTTCCCATCTCACCCTCCCTCCTCACCCTCTTCCTTTCCCTTCCCTTCCCTTCCCTTTCTATACCACCCTCCCTCTTCCTTTCCATTCCCTTCCCTTCCCTTCCCATCCCCCTTCCCTTTCCTACCCTTCCCTACACCCCCATCCACAGCCCGCCCCTCCCACATACCCCAACAGTACCCACACCTCACCCCCATCCCACCCCTACCCTACACCTCCTCCCCTTTCCATCCCCTATCCCCCCGGCCCGGCACGTGACCTTACAATCATGACCACTTGGTTTCGCCCCTCTCGGCCACTTATGTCCACCGTTTACGTTCAAGTGATGCCCCTTTCCCCCCCCCTTCGCCCCCCCTCCCCCCACTCCCTTTCCCCCCTCACCCTCTCACCCTTTTGTCGCGTGTGTGTTTGTTTGTTTGTTTGATGACTTCTGTTCTTCTTCGTCTTCTTCTTCTTTATCTTCTTCTTCTTCTTCTTTTTGGTTCGTTTTTTGGTGATTGTTGTTGTTGTTGTTATTGTTATTGTGTTATTTTTCTTCTCCGTCTAATTTGTCATTATTATTATTATTATTATTATTATTATCATTATTATTATTATTTGTGTTATCTGTTAGTTATGTTAGACTCGTATTACACACACACACACACACACACTCACCATTCACTTTCATATTATCCCTCAAACACTTTTTTCATTATTATTTTTTCTTTATTCTTGTTTCCTGTTATTAATTTTTTATCATTATTTACAAAGACAAAGAAAATGGGATATAGCACTTTTTTTTTTACTCCCTCTCCTCCTTTTCTCTCCCCTTCCTCTCTTATCTCCCCTCCTTCCTTATCTCCCCTCTCCCTCTTATCTCTCCTCCTTCCTTCCCCTCCTTCATTCCTTCCCCCCTTTCCCTTCTTCTCTTCCTCCTAACTCTCCTTCTCTTTTTCCTTCCTTCATTTCTTTCTCCTTCACCTCCTTCCCTCCTTTCTCTCTCTCCTCTTCTTTCTTTTTCTCCATTCATTCATTTTTTCCTCCTCCCTTTCCTCCCTTCTATCTCCTTCTCTTTCTTTTCCTCCATTCCTTCCTCCCTTCCTCCCTCTTTCTCTGCCTCCCTTATCTTTCTCCCTTCCCTCTTGTTCCTTATTCTCTCTCTTTATCCCTTCTTCCTCCTTTCCTTCCTTCCTCCTCCCCTCCTTCTTTTCCCTAAGCTTACCCTAATTTACCCAACTTCAACGTAAACTCCTCCATGGAAAGACCACTTCAAATCCATATTACCTAACTACTAAATCTATTCTCATTTAGCCAATCTGTTTATCTATTTTGCTCTATCTTTCCCTCAATTAACCTACTTTTCTTTAACCTTATCCTTCTCTAATCTATTCTGACGCAACCTTATCTAATACCTAACTTCATACTCTCTTGTCATTCAGTATTTTTTAACTTTTTTTGCGTTAACTTTCCATCAACTTCAACTCTTCCGTAAGCCTGTTCTAGCGTTTATTTTGTCCTATCCTAACCTAGCCCACTTTTGTATTGTCTAAACTTGTACTGTATTCCATTTTCATTCAGTAAGTTTTATTCTAGTTTACCCTAAAATCACCTAATCTAACATAGCTTTCCCATCAACTACTACTCTTTCGTAAGCCTGTTCTACTCTTTATTTTGTCCTCTCCTAACCTAGTCCACTTTTGTATTATCTAACTTGTACTGTATTCCATTTTCATTCAGTAAGTTTTATTCTAGTTTACCCTAAAATCACCTAATCTAACATACCTTTCCCTAACCTTAACCTTACTTCAATCTTTTCTAACGTATCCTACTCTATGGGAAGGCCACTCCATCTATATATTACCTAACCTTTGTATTATATTTTTATTCAGTAACTGTTAATCTATTTTGTTCCATCTTTGCCTCAACTAACCTACCCTCTTCCCATTTCTCTCTTTCCCTTTTCTTCAGTCCCCTTCCCTTTCCTTCCCTTCCCATCCCCTTCCCTTTCCTACCCTTCCCTTTACCCCCATCCACAGCCCGCCTCTCCCACATACCCATACACTACCCCCACCTCTCCCATATCTTTTACCTAAGCTTATCCTGCTCAAACCTACTCTTACTTAACCTAGTGTGTGAAAGGCTAACTCCGGCTCCATATTTCCTAACTCCTAACTCTACTTTCACTGTCTAACTTTTAACTTAGCACCAACTTTGCCTAGACTAACTTATTTTCCCCTAAGCTTAATTAACCCAAACTTATATCAACTTAATCTAGTCTATGGGAAGGCCGCTCCATCCCCATTACTTAACCTTGAATTCTATTATTTAATCTAACCTTTGACCCAGTTTCCCGTTGTATTGCTTAACATGACCCACTTTTTTATAGGCCTATCATACCCTAACTTAACCTAGTCTATGGGAAGGCCTCTCCATCTCCATTACTTAACCTTGCAATCTATTATTTAATGTAACCTTTGACCCAGTTTCCCGTAGTATTGCCTAACATAACCCACTTTTTTATAGGCCTATCATACCCTAACGCAACCTAGTCTATGGGAAGGCCAAACCACCTCCATTACTTAACCTTGTATTCTATTATTTAATTTAACCTTTGACCCAGTATCCCTAAACATCGCCTAATATAACACAATTTTCACTAGGCCTAACATAGCTACCGTAACGTTACCTTGTCTATGGGAAGGCCAAACCACCTCTATTACTTAACCTTGCAATCTATTATTTAATTTAACCTTTGACCCAGTTTCCCCAATCATTGCCTAATATGACCCAATTTTCACTAGGCTTACCATACCCTAACGCAACTTAACCTGCTCTATGGAAAGGCCACACCACCTCCCTTACCTAACCTTTGTATACTCTCCTCCTCCTCCTCATTCTCCTCCTCATTCTCATCGTCATTCTCATCGTCATTCTTCTCCTCCTCATACTCATTCTTCTCCTCTTCATTCTTCTCATTCTCATCCTCATTCTTATCATTCTCCTCCTCATTCTTATCATTCTCATCCTCATTCTTCTCATTCTCATCCTCATTCTTCTCATTCTCATCCTCATTCTTCTCATTCTCATCCTCATTCTTCTCATTCTCATCCTCATTCTTATCATTCTCATCCTCATTCTTCTCCTCTTCCTCATTCTTCTCATTCTCATATTCATTCTTCTCCTCCTCATTCTTCTCATTCTCATACTCATTCTTATCATTCTCATCCTCATTCTTCTCATTGTCCTCCTCATTTTTCTCCTCCTCCTCCATTCTTCTTATCCTCATACTCATTCTTCTCCTCCTCCTCCTCATTCTTCTCCTCCTCCTCCTCCTCCTCATTCTTCTCCTCATTCTCCTCCTCCTCCTCCTCCTCATCCATATTACTTCAGCCCAGTCGTGTTCCCTTAAGCAATACAACGGTTTAGGTGACGCCACAGCAATCGCTCTTATTATAGAATCACCGCGTTTAGCATTGGGTTAGAAGGACGTTTTGCAGGACAGTTAAGAGGGGGACTTTTTAACCGCTCGATTTCTTTCTCAGAGCACTATTTTTTGTTCCCCCCCCCCCCCCTCCTTCCCTTCCCTCCTCCGTTTATCTCTGCTCTCTTCTCTCTTCTCTCCCCTTCTTCTTCCTTATCTCCCCTTCCTCCTGTCTCTCCTCTTTCCTTTCCTCCCTTCAGATAATTTTTGGGGATCTTTTTTATATTGTTACTTTTTGAGGTCTTATTTTATTTTTTTATTTTAGGGAGGGAGATAGTTTTTTAGGGACCTTTTCAACCGTTCAAACTCTCTCAGGACACCTTTTTTTATTTTAGGGAGAAAGATAATTTTAGGGGATTTTCTTAATGTTTTTAGGAACTTTTTGAGGTCTCCCTTTTTTTTATTTTAGGGAGAGATATAGTTTTTAAGGACCTTTCCAACCGTTCAGTCTCTTTATCAGCACACCTTTTTTTTATTTTAGGGAAAGAGACTGTTTTTAGTGACCTTTTCAACCGTTCAAACCTTCTCAGGCGACCTTTTTTTATTTTAGGGAAAGAGACTGTTTTTAGTGACCTTTTCAACCGTTCAAACCTTCTCAGGCGACCTTTTTTTATTTTAGGGAAAGAGACGGTTTTTAGTGACCTTTTCAACCGTTCAAACCTTCTCAGGCGACCTTTTTTTTATTTTAGGGAAAGAGACGGTTTTTAGTGACCTTTTCAACAACTCAATCTCTTTCTCAGGACACCTTTTTTTACTTCAGGGAGAAATGCAGTTTTTAGTGACCTTTTCAACTACTCAATCTCTTTCTCAGGCGACCTTTTTTTATTTTAGGGAAAGAGGCGTTTTTTAGGGACCTTTTCAACTACTCAATCTCTTTCTCAGGCCACCTTTTTTTATTTTAGGGAAAGAGACGGTTTTTAGGGACCTTTTCAACCGTTCAAACTTTTTTTTGGTTTAGAGAGAGAGTTTTTAGGGACCTTTTCAACCGCTCAATCTTTTTCTCAGAACTCACATTTTTTTTTTAGGGAGAAAGATAGTTTTTAGGGACCTTTTCAACCGTTCAAACTTTCCAACTATTTTTTATTTAAGGGAGATAGATTGTTTTTAGGGACCTCTTCAACCGTTCAATCACACTCGCAAGCCCCACTTCTTTAATTTAAGGGAAAGATACATTTTTTCAGGGACCTTTTCGGCAATCAACCCCATTTTCAGGACCCACTTGTATTTATTTATAGAAGGGAGCATTTTTTTTCCAGGGGGGAGGCGGGGATGCCTTCTCAGACCAAGGACAACAGGTGCTCCACGTGGCCAAACAATCCACCTCGAAAGTCATGCAGGCAAAACGATACAAAAAAAAACCCTCACTGCAACTTCTTTTTTCGGTTCAGAAACATGAAAACATTGAAACATGAAAATGCAGGCAACAAAAAGCTTATTGGCTCATTACGAGGTCGCCCGCTTGTGTGATTTAACCGGCTCGACCGCCACTTGGGGCTTGAGGAGCAGATGAAAGCACCTCGTTATTCAGTTTACTCCCGACGCAGCGAAATGACGGTCGATTCGATATTTGAAGGAGTTGATGGTATTCGCATTTACTACTTCTGAATAGGGAAGATTGTTCCAGTGGCGGATGACTCGGTTTGAAAAGAAACTCCTTCCAATGTCTGTGTTACATCGACTCGACTGAATGGGTAAACCGTTATTTCTAGTTCTTGAGTTGGTTTGCAGTTCAAAGAATTTGGAGTAATGAAAAAAAAGCCGTAAAACAATAAAACGGTATAGTTGGGGGCATTCGCTATAGCTGCGCGTGGCCTCGGTGCTCATCTCCGTCGCCGAACACAATAAAGTCTGCTGACAAAAACGGCCGCTCGCGTGTGTTGCTACCTCTGAGAATGAGACAGCAACTCGTATATTTTTTATTTTATTTTATCACCGGGTACAGTTCCCTTGGTCCTCCTCAACCTTCACTGGGCGTGTTCCTGCCTCACACGTGCCGTCTGGTCCTCTAAGTCATTCTGAAGGTCACCTGTTTTCTTCATAAATTGCGTGGTGAGCTAAATTTCCTTGTTTTTTTTTTGTTGTTGTTTTTGTTTTTATTGCAGAATAGGGTATGTTCGGCAGTCTTTTTTTTCTTTCTTTTTTTTCAATCAAGGGTAGGCAACAAAACCAAAAGAATACATTATAAAATAGGTAAAACAGCGGACCTCTGCGCCTCAACCTCCCGCCCCCCGCCGCCTATAATACGAAGAGGAAGTGGGTTCGTGGTGAAAGTGCAGGTGGGGGAATAGGAAAGACAAGCCTTACATTCCCTCCCCCTTCTCCTCTCCCCCATTTCCCCACCCCTTACCTCCCATTTCTTTCCCTCCCTCCCCATACTTGCCTCTTCCTTCCCCTTACTTATCTCTATAGACCGGCGCCAAAATAAAGAAAAGGATACCCTATTTTAAGAACATGAAGGCTACGTTTGCCAGTCCGTACGCACACTTCTATTTAGTACGTATAGGTGTTACGAAAAGAAAAAATGCAATACTCTGGGGATTGATTTTCAGGGTCATGTGATAATTTGGACCGGTGCCAAAACTCCTTGAAACCTTATATTTTGAGAGCATTGTATTGATTTTGCTTCCTTAACTTAAATCACCAGAGTAGTTTTATCGGCCTTTGATTTTACTTCCTTAACTCAAATCACCAGAGTAGTTTTATCGGCGATCGTGTTATTGGAATCTTGCAAACACACTGACGAACGTAACCTCCCTCACGCTCCTTGGGTTGCGAGTTCAGGTGCTGCGAGCGAATTCAGGTATTGCGGAGTTCTCTCTTGGGGGTCACGCAGCCCTTGACGACAAGATTCCTTCCGGAGGGGGAGGGGGATACCGCGTCCAGCCTGACCTGTTTTGAGCGTAGCAGGGGAGCCGGGGTGCTGGGGGAGCGGGGGTAGGGCATTGGGCGCACGTGTGGTTGGGGCGAGTGGGGTGATTGCTTGGGGGGGGAATGTGGTGGCGGGGAGGGGTTGGACGCTGCTGGGGAGGGGAGTGGGACGCTGGATGTTGCTGGGGAGAATAAAAACCCACACTGGCAGACGATAGAGTTATATTTTGTTTGCCAGTTTAGGTGTTTTTTATTTATACATCAAGAAATAACGTCAGTGTGATTAGCCGCTCTTCTTGCTGGGGAGGTTACTTAATTGGAGTTGCTGGGGAGGTGATCGGTTACTTTATTTTTTTCTTTTCTCGTGTACCTTCCCCTCGGTGTGAATCTCTATGTTATGAAGATTTGAACGCACTCATGTAGGTCTTGAGGGTTGAAGGGTTAGAGGAGTAAAGGCGATATTCTTAAACGTTTCACCGCCCAAGCTTATACATTGTAGCAGCGACGGGCTAAATTTGTGGCTTTACCGTGTAGCAGCGACGGGCTAAATTTGTGGCTTTACCGTGTAGCAGCGACGGGCTAAATTTGTGGCTTTACCGTGTAGCAGCGACGGGCCAAATTTGTGGCTTTACCGTGTAGCAGCGACGGGCTAAATTTGTGGCTTTACCGTGTAGCAGCGACGGGCCAAATTTGTGGCTTTACCGTGTAGCAGCGACGGGCTAAATTTGTGGCTTTACCGTGTACCAGCGACGGGCCAAATTTGTGGCTTTACCGTGTAGCAGCGACGGGCCAAATTTGTGGCTTTACCGTGTAGCAGCGACGGGCCAAATTTGTGGCTTTACCGTGTACCAGCGACGGGCCAAATTTGTGGCTTTACCGTGTACCAGCGACGGGCCAAATTTGTGGCTTTACCGTGTACCAGCGACGGGCCAAATTTGTGGCTTTACCGTGTAGCAGCGACGGGCCAAATTTGTGGTTTTACCGTGTACCAGCGACGGGCCAAATTTGTGGCCTTACCGTGTACCAGCGACGGGCCAAATTTGTGGCTTTACCGTGTACCAGCGACGGGCCAAATTTGTGGCCTTACCGTGTACCAGCGACGGGCCAAATTTGTGGCTTTACCGTGTACCAGCGACGGGCCAAATTTGTGGCCTTACCGTGTACCAGCGACGGGCCACATTTGTGGCTTTACCGTGTACCAGCGACGGGCCACATTTTTGCCATGATATAAACCCCCCAAAATAGACGATGCATAAACTGATCACAAATGCGTTGATATATATTATGAGATGGTTTGCGTGAGTGATGATTTTTTCTCATTTTTCTCGCTTTTCTCGCCTTTAAGAAACATGGTTCCCGGAGCTACCAGGTTAACAAGGCTTTCGTAGGAGTCCTGTGTATTTTCTTGGGTATTTTTATGACTCAATGACAGTCTGACCCTTTTTCTGTGCCGTGAACCAAAAAAAACACTCATTAGAACCAGAATGGTCTACTTTTCGGTCTTTGGAAATGGTTGAGGTGAGAGGGAGAAGCGTCTAACAATATATGTCTCAGGGCCGGTTTCACAGTTCCCCATGACGGGTTAGTAAGCTCCCAAACCAATACCAGAGCCTTCGAAATTTCCTCGTATAGTGTCTGGTGTTTATATTTAAGTCCACAAATTTGATGAAACTATACTAGAAAAGTCTTGTGTATTTAGTGTGGCATCGAAGACCTCACCGTTTTGGATTGTATGGGATTCTATAGTTTGGTTCGGGCTGTTACGAAGACACTGTGTTGGACTGTGAAATCGGCTCTTAGGCACTGACTGACACCACGACCGAGACTTCTCCGCGTCACGTGTCCTGCCTGGTTAGCCGGTGTCTCATTGGTGATGCCGCGGCGGTGACCTGTTTTGAATGCTGCAGGCCGGGCTAGACAGGACAGGGACGCGTCTTAAACAGGGTGGTGCGCTGTTTCTCTAACCCCCACTACCCCCTCAACCCCCCCCAAACCTTACTGCCCCTCACCCATCCAATGATCACGTGATGGCTCGACGTCTTGGGGAACAATACAACCTTCTTCTTCGATAGGGAAAACAATGCGTGGTTATCGAGTGTGTGCGTGTGTGTGTGTGAGAGAGAGAGAGAGAGAGAGAGAGAGAGAGAGAGAGAGAGAGAGAGAGAGAGAGAGAGAGAGGTTACAGCAACACAACAAGGATAAACACAGACTTACAAACAGTGATATAACCTGGTCTAGAAAAACAAAAATCCTGTAAATTGTGTTGTATGTGCGGTTATCGTGTTTAGATGTTGCCGGGTCATATTCTCAAACACTTCGGCGCCCAAGTTCACCTATTTGACACGGCTTTCGTAGGAGTTGTGGCGGGCATTTCCAGGGGTAGTTTTATGACCCTGGTGGTAGTCTGACCTTGCTGCTATACCACGAGCCTAAAGAAACACTTATTAGAAGAGTTGATGTGAGAGTTGTGGGCATTTCCAGTAGTAGTTTAATTACCCTGGTGGTAGTTGGACCCTTCTTCTGTACCATGAACCTAAAAAAAAACACTCATTGGAACCCGATTAGTCTTCTTTTTTGCCTTTGAAAATAGTTGATGTGAGAGTTGTGGGCATTTCCAGGGATAGTTTTATGACCCTGGTGATAGTTGGACCCTTCTTCTGTACCATGAACTTTAAAAAAAACACTCATTAGATCCCGATTAGTCTTTTTTTTGCCTTTGAAAATAGTTGATGTGAGAGTTGTGGGCATTTCCAGGGATAGTTTTATGACCCTGGTGATAGTTGGACCCTTCTTCTGTACCTCGAACCTAAAAAAACACTCATTAGAACCCGATTAATCTCCTTTATGGCCTTTGGAAATAGTTGATGAAAGAGTTGAAAGCGTTTGAGAGTCCCGACGCAAAGATATACAACGCAAAAATATACAGAGACTTAAAACCACTGCAATAACTCACTCTTGCAAAAAAAAAAAAAAAAATAATAATAATAATAATCCTGCAGTGTTGCTTCTGTTACCTCAATTATATTCTTCAGGTGTGTTGCATAAAGCCCCTGCGAGCACCTGTCTGTGTTAACAAGTCTCAGGTGACGGATGACTGGCTAGGTGAGGTGTGGCTGTTGTTGTTGTTGTTGTTGTTGTTGTTGTTGTTGTTGTTAGTCAAGGTTACGTCCTGCCCTGTTGTTTTCACGTCTTTACTTTGATATCAATACTATTATCCTCATCAATAGTAGTAGTAGTAGTAGTAGTAGTAGTAGTAGTAGTAGTAGTGGTAGTAGTAGTAGTGGTAGTAGTAGTAGCAGTAGTAGTAGTAGTAATAGTGGTAATAGGGGCACTACGATTTAGTTTTGCTCTTGTTTTTGTTTAGTAGTAGTAGTAGTAGTAGTAGTAGTAGTAGTAGTAGTGATGCCTCGCACGAACACCCGAGCACCGTGATGGGACCCACTCAGCATCCCATCACCTGCTTGCCCTGACTCAACGCCCTTCACCCCACCTCTCCCCGCCCCGCCCCGACCCTTCCCTTACGAGAGTGCCACATCGGGGACACAGTGGCCGGGCAGCTGTCGGGGCGAGAGGCCGGGGAGCAGCGCCAAGGAAACCAGCGGCGACCGAACTCCAAACGACAGAAGACTTTAGGCTCGCGGTGCAACTTTGAACGACACTCTTCAGCGACTCGTGAACTCAACCGCGTGGGACGTTGCCAAGAGAAAGGATAGGATGGCTGCTACCTACTCCACAAAAACTCGCCTCAGACTCAAGCCATCACCCGTCCTGACCTTGCAGCCGCGCAGTAGTCCAAGCAGATCCCGGGACACGCGCCTTGTCCAGTAGCCGCGTCCAGGGTAAAGAGAGGAGGGAGAAAACGGGATGGCTTCGTGGGTTGAGCGCTGCCACGGACGGAAAGGTTGTGGCGAGGCGGAATGAAGAAGAATTTTGTCCATTATCAGAAACTAGGTAAAAACATAGAAAAAAATAGTTGAAGGGGTAAAGGAAAGGAAGGGGATGTCCTTGTCTTTGATGGTTAAGCGTTTTCGCAGTTCGAAGAGGCTGTGACGAAGAGGGATGAAGAAGAATTTTGTCCAGGCGTATCGGAAATTAGGTAAACACATAGAAAAACAAATAGAAACGTAAGGAAAAGGAAGGGAATATCTTTGATGGTTAAGCGTTTTCGCAGTTCGAAGAGGCTGTGGGGAAGCTGGATGCAGATGATTTTGTCCAGGCGTATCGGAAATAAGGTAAAAACGTAAGGAAAATTAAGGGATTTTTTTTTTTTACTTCGTGACCTATTGCGCCAGTAGGCTTCTTCCCGGTGGATCCTGACGGTCAGTCCAAGGCTTCTTCCCGGTGGATCCTGACGGTCAGTCCAAGGCTTCTTCCCGGTGGATCCTGATGGTTAGTCCAAGGCTTCTTCCCGGTGGATCCTGGTGGTCAGTCCAAGGCTTCTTCCCGGTGGATCCTGATGGTCAGTCCAAGGCTTCTTCCCGGTGGATCCTGACGGTCAGTCCAAGGCTTCTTCCCGGTGGATCCTGATGGTCAGTCCAAGGCTTCTTCCCGGTGGATCCTGATGGTCAGTCCAAGGCTTCTTCCCGGTGGATCCTGATGGTCAGTCCAAGGCTTCTTCCCGGTGGATCCTGATGGTCAGTCCAAGGCTTCTTCCCGGTGGGGCCTGATGGTCGGCCCAGCCCGTTCTGGCGCAGGCAAGTGTTTATAGTGGCGCCATCTTGCATTGGCTCATGCTGCCCTCCCGGAGCTCATCTTTAATCCTAGAATCTAGAGTCCGGGTTGATAGGTGGTCTTCTGGACAGCATGTGGGTAGTTTTAAGCCACTCGGCCGCGGCTGAAAAATCCCAGCTTGGTGGCACCGGTCGGGGATTGAACTCGCGTCGTCCTGAACGCGGCGCCGTCACGCTATCCATTCAGCCACCGCCTCCCCGAATGCTTAGTCTTTTGTATTTTAATCGTTTGCACCCATCAAAGAGGTTGTGAAAAAGCACGATGGCAAAGACTTTAGTTCAACCGTATCTTCGTATCTGAAAACAGGTCAAAACACACTAAAAAAGGAAGGGAATGTCTCTGAATGAAGGATTGTTTTAGGCTATTGAGCGATTGTACCGTTCGAAGATGCTGCAAAGAGGTGTAATGACGAAGACTAATTCACTCGTATATAAAAACAGGTCAGAAAATATTAAAAGAAGGAAGGGAATGTCTCTGGATGAAGGATTATCTTAGGCTATTGAGCGATTGTACCGTTCGAAGATGCTGTAAAAAGGTGAAATGACGAAGACTAGTTCACTCGTATCTCAAAACAGGTCAGAAAATATTAAAAAAGGAAGGGAATATCTCTGGATGAAGGATTATCTTAGGCTATGCAGCGATTGTACCGTTCGAAGATGCTACAAAGAGGCCTGTAATGACATAGACGTTAGTTCACTCGTATCTCAAAACAGGTCAGGAAACATTAAAAGAAGGAAGGGAATGTCTCTGGATGAAGGATTATCTTAGGCTATGCAGCGATTGTACCGTTCGAAGATGCTGTAAAAAGGTGAAATGACGAAGACTAGTTCACTCGTATCTCAAAACAGGTCAGAAAATATTAAAAAAAGGAAGGAAATATCTCTGGATGAAGGATTATCTTAGGCTATGGAGCGATTGTATTGTTCGAAGATGCTACAAAGATGTCTAATGACGAAGCCTAGTTCACTCGTATTTGAAACTAGGAAAAAACAAACCAAAAAAAAAAAAAAAAACGAGTTAGGAAAGGAGAAAGTGTAAACCGAGCAAAAAATCTATTCACTGTCAATCTATACGTTTATTCAATTGCAATCTATCCGTCCATCGCTAACACTCTATTCGGACCCAAACAGAAGAGCAGTGTGGTGGGTCAGCCTTTGCACCGGATAGATTGTTAATGATAGACGGATAGATTGTAAGTGAGTAAACGTATAGATTGACAGTGAATAGACAGGTAGATTTAAGTGAATAGAAGAGAGATTGTTGATGAAAAAAGATGACTATAGAGTGAAATAGATAGATTGTTGGTGAAAAAGATGACTATATAGTGAAATAGATGGATAGATTGACAGTGAATAGACGGGTAGACTTAAGTGAATAGATGATAGATTGTTGATGAAAGAGATGACTGTAGAGTGAAATAGATGGATAGATTGACAGTGAATAGACGGGTAGATTTAAGTGAATAGAA
>NC_066532.1:15754400-15756695 GCF_024679095.1 Eriocheir sinensis | reverse complement strand
ATTTCCTTCATCTCTGGCGTCCCTTCTTATCTTGTACTCAAACACTAATCTTACTAGACATATTCACTATCAATCTGTCTCTGGGTCATCTAACAGACATTACGGGAAAGACTAACTCAGGGTACCATAACTTGTAGTGGTTTTCATGGGTTAGTATATATTTCCTTCATCTCTGGCGTCCCTTCTTATCTTGTACTCAAACACTAAACTTACTAGACAGGGAGAGAGGGTTGGAAGGGGAGGGAGGGGAGGGGATCTATCCCCCTTCTTCCTCCCTTTCTTTCCTATCATATACCCAGCTTCCCCTTCCTTCTCTCCTCCCTTTCCTTCTTCCTACTCACTTCCTTCTCCCTTTCTTTCTCCTTCTTCCTTTCCTCCCTTCTTCCTCTCGCCTCCCTCTTACTTTACCTTCCCCACCTATCACTTGCTAACCTGACCTCCCTATCCACCCTCTCCCTCTTCCTTCTCTCCTCCCTTTCCTTCTCCCTCTCTATCTCCTCCCTTTCCCAATACCAGCAAGCAAACAATTACGTCCTGTCTTCCCTTCTCTTCCTCACCTCCCTTCTCCTTCCTTTCCTTTCCTTCCCTTCTCTCTTCCCTTCCCTCACCTTTTCCTCCCTTCCCTTCCCTTCCCTTCCCTTCCCTTTTCTTCCCTTCCCTTCCCTCACCTCCTTCTCCTTTCCTTTCCTTTCCCTTCCCTTCCCTTCCCTTCTCTTCCCTTCCCTCACCTTTTCCTCCCTTCCCTTCCCTTTCCTTCTCGTCCCTTCCCTCACCTCCTTCTCCTTTCTTTTCCCTTCCCTTCCCTTCCCTTCCCTTCCCTCCCTTCCCTTCCCTTCCCTTCCTTTCTCTTCCCTTCCCTCACCTCCTTCTCCTTTCCTTTCCCTTCCCTTCCCTTCCCTTCTCTTCCCTCACCTCCTTCTCCTTTCCTTTCCCTTCCCTTCCCTTCCATTCCCTTCCCTTCCCTCACCTTTTCCTCCCTTCCCTTCCCTTCCTTTCCCTTCTCTTCCCTTCCCTCACCTCCTCCTCCTTTCTTTTCCCTTCCCTTCCCTTCCCTTCAATTCCCTTCTCTTCCCGTCCCTTCCTTCCTTGCTCTCCCTCCCTTTGTCCCATTCAATTCTCTTCCTTTCCCTTCCCTTCCCTTCCAATCTCTTCCTTTCCCCTTCTTTGCCTTCCCTTCCTTTCCTTTCCCTTCCCTTCCCTTTCCCTTCCCTTCCCTCCCTTTCCATTCCATTCCCTTCCCATTACTTCCCATCATTTCTCTTCCATTCCATTCCCTTCCCTTCCCTTCCCTTCCCTTCCTTTCCTTTCCTTTCCCTTCCCTTTCCCTTCCCTTCCTTTCCATTCCATTCCATTCCCTTCCCATTACTTCCCATCATTTCTCTTCCCTTCCCTTCCCTTCCCTTCCTTGCTCTCCCACCCTTTGTTCCATTCCCCTCCCTTTTTCTCCTCTGTCCCTCCCTTCGTCTATATTTTCCCTCCCTTATATATTTTCGCTGCTTACGTTTGATGTTTTTTTCCTTTTCTTTTCTTATCTTTTCTTTGTTTTCTTGTGTCTTCCAAATTTTTCTTCGTCTCTCTTTTGCTTATTTTAATTCATTCACTTTTTTTGTCTGTTTTTATTAATTTTCTTTTATCCTCCTCTACTATAAAAATATAAGAGAGAGAGATCCAATTAATCTTTTTCTTTTGGCTCCTCCTCCTCCTCCTCCTCCTCCTCCTCCTCCTCCTCCTCCTCTTCTTCCTTCTGCAGTTATTCATATTTCTCCTTTTTTATCTTTCTACTTTTCTTCTTGTAACTCTTCATCTCCTTCTTCCTCTTCCTTCTCTCCTTCTCCGTCTCTTCCTCTTCTTCCTTCCACCTCCTTCTTCCTCTTCTTTTCTTCTTCGTCTTACTTCCTTCTCTCCTTGCTCTTTCTTCCCGCTTTTCCTTCATTTTCTTCTTTCCTTAGTGAGTCAGTGAAAGGAGAAGGAGGAAGACGAAGGACAGAAGTGTGAAAGAAGGAGGGAAGGAAGGAAGGAGGGAAGGAAGGAAGGAGGGAAGGAAGGAAGGAAAGAAGGAAGGAGGGAAGGAAGGAAGGAAGGAGGGAATGAATGAATGAATGAAGGAAAGAAGGAAGGAAGGAAGGAAGGAAAAACGAAAGAAAAGGAAGGCAGAAAGGAAGGAAGGAGTAGAGAGAGAGGAGAAGAGAAGAGAATGAGGAGAAAGGGAGACTGAAGAAGAAAAGGAAGAAGGAAATGAAGGAAAAAAAGGAGGAGAAAGAAGAAGGATAGAAGTGTGAGAGAAGGAGGGAAAGA